>NC_140442.1:1199110-1441610 GCF_963576455.1 Neolamprologus multifasciatus
AGAAAAAACATGGCTCCCATAAGGAGCCGGCTCGCGTCGTTCACTTCAAAGAGTCGGCTCTAAGAGCCGTTTCATTCGCGACCAACACATCACTATTCAGAAGTGGTGAAGACTCTGTCCTCAGCCTGGAACAAGTTTATTCCTCTTTCATGCAGCTGATATCAAATAACCAATCAGAGGCCTTCATCTGCTCGCACACTGAAATCTTAATGAACTGTATTTATGATCGATCAGTGATCGATGTGAGTTTAATGAAGCTTCAGACCCAGAAACACTGATCAGCGATCAATCACTGCATCTGTCCATCACTGTAATCAATCGCAGTGATGGAGACAAACCCGAGGAAACTAAGAGCGTTGATGCTTTTAATGGAGGCTGCAGAGCGTGAATGTGTGCAGTTATCAAACCCGTGGATCACATGGATCACACGTCCACCAGAAAACTGAATCTGATCTTTATCTTTATCATGAGACTGGAAACGACAACTGAGAGGTCCGAATGACTTTTCCCCTGTTTGTCGTCCACAGTGACTCACATTTCTCAGTCCAGGGGTTAAAACCGTGGCTCTGCTCTTCATATACTCGTAGCCATGGTGAATCCTGGTATCGGGCTGGTCTGTTTTTAAAAAAAATGCAGTTTTTTTAACATGAAGGTGATCTGTGGAAGGTTTATCCCTCCTCTCGCCCTGTGACGGCAGGGACAGACTCCAGATTCAGATTACTCAATAAAAAAACATAAATCAAAATACAAGGTCAGGCTAGGAGAGAAGAAACTGGAATTTGTGACATTATAGTTGCAAGTTCACAAAAACACACACACACACATTTTCTGTTTAATATTTCTTAAATATTTCTTTCTTGTAAATTTCCATTTTTAAACTCTGTCTTCTTCTTACCCCAGCCTATATCTTGACAAAGGATCACAAATTTCCTCCAAGGAAACACTAGATTACCACAGAGGCAACTGTAAACAGCACAGGTAACAGGAAAGAGACAAAATGTTTGTACACAAAAAAATAACAGCAAAGAGCTGGAAAAATCTTTAAAAAACACAAAATAACTGCACACAAATAAATTACAGATAAATAATGAATGGCTACAAAGGGTATAATAAAGTCACATAAGTACAACAAAAAGAAATACAAATTTTAAAGTAAAATGTTTACGTTTTTTAAGCGCCCCGTGTCTGCAGTACCACACTCCGCCCAGTTGGTGGCAGTGTGTTCACCGAAACTGCTGCACACGATTAGCACCAAAGAAGAAGAACAGAAGGCCAGTACCTGCGGTCCTGAGTTGAGCGCAAATAATAGAAGAAAGCAGCTCGGTGAGGAGGTTTGGGAGCTAGTTTTGAGGGAAATATGACGCTTATTCCGATCATTGATCTATCTGAGTTGAATATATATTGCTAATGTTTTTCTTTAATCCGATTTTTGGCGTTACGAAGCATTTCCGAGCCGTTTTTGTCTGTAGCGAACTTTACACCAAACCCCGTTCAGAAATCTTTTATTTAAGACATCCCGTGTTTTCCAGGCAACACCCAACAAACATAGAGCACAACATCAGTTATGTTACATACGAGTATTGATTCGGAACTTTATATGCAGTATGTTATGACCGCGGCGATCGAAATGTTCAGACTATTTGTGCTTTGTGAAGTGTTCACCGTCATTAAAACCGCCTTAAAGTAGACGTTTTTTAAATTAGGTTTTGTATGTTGTGACTAAGCGCTGCTGTTTGATGCTCCACATCCTCACAGGTTAAATCATGTCCGCTGACCCCAAGATTGCAGAGCTGCTCACTGAGCTCCACCAGCTCATCAAACAGACACAGGTCAGTATTGATCCGCTTCCTTTGTGATTGATCAGGTCAAGCTTTGATCACATCCTAATTACCTGCACTCGGCCCGCTTCAGGAGGAGAGGTCACGCAGTGAACACAACCTGCTCAACATCCAGAAAACACACGAGAGGATGCAGACTGAGAACAAGAGTGAGTGTCAGCAGCTTTGAGCACATGTGCTGAATTTGTCGTGTTGTCCTAAACGTGCACGTGTGTCTCCTGCAGCTTCTCCGTACTACCGCACCAAGCTGAGGGGGCTCTACACCACGGCCAAGGCAGACGCTGAGGCGGAGTGCAGGTGAGAGGCCACTGAGCATAACCTTTAACCCTTAAAGATCATGGTGATGTCACTTATATGTTATACAGGAGACTTCCAGTCTCAAGCTTGTTACTGATTTGTTTAAATAAAGGTTATAAAAGTGAAAAAATAAAGGGGGACAGATGCATGAACACCATGACTGAAGCGCAATAAGCAGTAATTTCCTCTGAGTGCAGACTGAGACGCTGTTGGAGCCTTTTTAATGACATCATGTGACCAGTAATATGGCTGCTGTGAGGTCGCTGCATGAACAGGCGGCCCAACAACCTGAGCTCCAGTTTCCGTTCACATTTTTACTAAGAGTGAGTGAAAATCACCTTTTTCTTCTTCTTTTGTGTCTTTTCCTTCCGCCTCTCAGCATTCTGCGTCACGCCCTCGATAAGATCGCAGAAATCAAGTCTTTGCTGGAGGAGCGGCGGATAGGTGCGTGTCCGGTATTCGGCCTCTCACATCTGCAGCTGGACTTCCTGTTTCATGTGACACAAAACTCACCTGTCTGTCTGTCTGCAGCTGCAAAGATGGCGGGCGTTTACAGCGACAGTGACCCTCCCAGGAAGACGATGAGGCGTGGCGTCCTCATGACGCTCCTCCAGCAGTCGGCCATGACACTTCCTCTGTGGATCGGGAAGCCCGGGGAGAGGTAGGTGGTACTGCCCCAACGCCGGTGGCCACAATATTGGGCTCTAGTGACGTCCCCACATCGCCATGGAAACACCTCAGATGGTGTTAAAGAGCAGCTTTGCGTCCCCGCCCAGGCTTCCTGTGGTCACGTCTTTATTTCAGGCGTTTCTTTCACCATCACGTTAAACGGTGGTGGTGAGCATCTTATCTTTAAAAAAGAGGACGTCCCGTTTATCCGCCGAGTGTCTCTTCTGTTCCCGCCATGAGCAGCGAGCGGCACCGGCTTGTCGGTAGCTTGTACCCGATGCTCAGGTAGCATCACTCAGCACTTTCTGAGGTAGCATCTTCTCTGTGACTCCTCCCTCTCCAGCCCTCCTCCTCTGTGCGGGGCGACCCCTGCAAGCAGCGACTACGTGGCCAAACAGGGAGACAAGGTGGCGGCGAGGGTGAAGAGCGTGGAGGGCGACGAGCAGTGGATCCTGGCTGAGGTGGTCAGCTACAACCATTCCACCAACAAGTAAGAACACGTGACCGTTTGTGGCGACGCCTGCGTGGTGTAATGCAATCATCAGCCTCTGACGCCTCCTCTGCTCCCCCCGCAGGTATGAAGTGGACGACATCGACGAGGAGGGCAAAGAGTGAGTTCCTCTTCGTTATGTATGACAGGAACGACGTGAAGGTTTCACGTTGTTGGTTTATACGGGTCGGTTTAAGCCTGATTGCCACGCCTCTGACTCATTAATGGATGCAGGGATTGTGGGCGGGGCTCGTATGTTTCAGCGACACGTGTGTTGATCTTGTCACAGAGGAGTAAACTGTGCCCGGCTCTGTGGGAGAATCTCAGCAGCTTGTTCTCTAAAAGTGACAAATCTTCTTCTTCTTCTTCTTCTTCTTCTTCTTCTTCTTCTTCTTCTTCCCCCTCCTTCCTTCTTCTTCTTCTTCTTCTTCTTCTTCCCCCTCCTTCCTTCTTCTTCTTCTTCTTCTTCTTCTTCTTCCCCCTCCTTCCTTCTTCTTCTTCTTCCCCCTCCTTCCTTCTTCTTCTTCTTCTTCCCCCTCCTCCCTTCTTCTTCTTCTTCTTCCCCCTCCTCTCTTTTTCTTCTTCTTCTTCCCCCTCCTCTCTTCTTCTTCTTCTTCTTCCCCCTCCTCCCTCCTTCTTCTTCTTCTTCTTCTTCCCCCTCCTCCCTCCTTCTTCTTCTTCTTCTTCTTCTTCTTCTTCTTCCCCCTCCTCCCTCCTTCTTCTTCTTCTTCTTCTTCTTCTTCTTCCCCCTCCTCCCTCCTTCTTCTTCTTCTTCTTCTTCTTCTTCCCCCTCCTCCCTCCTTCTTCTTCTTCTTCCCCCTCCTCCCTTCTTCTTCTTCTTCTTCCCCCTCCTCCCTTCTTCTTCTTCTTCTTCCCCCTCCTCCCTCCTTCTTCTTCTTCTTCTTCTTCTTCCCCCTCCTCCCTCCTTCTTCTTCTTCTTCTTCTTCTTCTTCCCCCTCCTCCCTCCTTCTTCTTCTTCTTCTTCCCCCTCCTCCCTCCTTCTTCTTCTTCTTCTTCTTCCCCCTCCTCCCTCCTTCTTCTTCTTCTTCTTCTTCCCCCTCCTCCCTTCTTCTTCTTCTTCTTCTTCTTCCCCCTCCTTCTTCTTCTTCTTCTTCTTCTTCTTCCCCCTCCTCCCTTCTTCTTCTTCTTCTTCTTCCCCCTCCTCTCTTCTTCTTCTTCTTCCCCCTCCTCCCTCCTTCTTCTTCTTCTTCTTCTTCTTCTTCCCCCTCCTCCCTCCTTCTTCTTCTTCTTCTTCCCCCTCCTCTCTTCTTCTTCTTCTTCTTCCCCCTCCTCCCTCCTTCTTCTTCTTCTCCTTCTTCTCCTTCTTCTTCTTCTGTTTTCTGAGCGAGCAGGCGGCACATGCTGAGCAGACGGCGGATCATCCCTCTGCCGCAGTGGAAAGCCAACCCGGAGACGGACCCTGAGGCGCTGTTCAGTAAGGACCAGCTGGTGCTGGCCCTTTACCCTCAGACCACCTGCTTCTACCGAGCGCTGATCCACACGCCGCCGCACAGGGTGAGGTTTTATTTTGACAGGCGCGTCTGTGACGGGTCACCCTCAGCTCAGGAAACGCCGATTAATAAAAGTCTTTTCATGTTTTATCCTGTAGGAGTTTATTCTGTGTAACTTTTATTCCAGAGTCATTATAGCTTCTGCATAGACTGTAGATAAAAGATGCACGTGGCCACTGTCACGTCATCCTCTGGTTTTGAAACATTCGTGTTTTTGTTACTATGACGCTGGTTTTTGGCGTCGGAAGTGCCGACTTAGAGCCAAAGCTGACCAGCAGCTCGCCGTGGAGGAGGGTGGGGGCCAAAAACCACTGGGTGATGTCACAGACACTGCTTCCATCTTCTCTGTACAGTCTGTGTTGACTCATTATAGGAGCCTCTAGTGGACATGAGAGGAACTGCAGCTGCTTCAGCCGCAGAGACAGAAACTGTGACTGAGAGCTGTTAATAAAGTGTGTGTGTGTGTGTGTGTGTGTGTGTGTGTGTGTGTGTGTGTGTGTGTGCGCGCGCGCGCAGCCTCAGGACGATTACTCGGTGCTGTTTGAGGACACGTCGTACCCTGACGGTTACTCACCGCCACTCAACGTGGCCCAGCGCTACGTGGTCGCCTGCAAAGAGAACAAGAAGAAGTGAGCGGCGGCGGCGGCGGGACCAAACGTCCATGTTTATAAGAACACGTGTTCCTCAGTCTGATGCTTCCCTGGGACTGATGCTGTTTCTCGTCAGCTCTCATCGGAGTGGGATTCGTATTGATCAGCTGATCAGATGTTGAACAGCAGGAAGCAGTCGAGGAAGAAGAAAAAAAACATTTTTAAATTTATTTTCATGAAGAAAAAAAACTCAATCATGTTTTATTCAAACTGTTTTGTTTTTTTACGTGTTTGTTGTTGTTTAAAAAAACTGTGCACAGGTTTGTGTCCACGTCTCTTTTCTTTGTGTGAAACTGAACATGACTCCAAAGTACAGACGCACAGGAAGTCACTGAAACACACGACTCTCCTGTGGAAACGTCTAAAATGGCTTTTTCTCATTTATTTAGTGCAGCAAGAATGAAAAACCTCTCAGATACACTTGGTGAACAGTGATGAGGAGCAGAGGGTACGGGTCCTGGGGTCACCGTCCTCGGGTCATGCTTGGACTTCCTGCTGTGTTTACGTGAAGGTTAAAAGAAAACCAGGAGCTTCAGTTAGATTAATACACGACACTCAATAAATCAGAATATTCGTCCCTAAGTAAATAATGTGGGTTACAGTTGCTCCAGGACAGCAACAGACTGAACTATTTAAACCATTAACTATTGTTAAGAGTTTACAAATTTAACAGACAGATGAAATAAAGCTTTATTAGTCCCACACGTTGGTCACTGCCAACAATATTGTGGCCAAGTTTAAGAGCAGCAAGAGTTCAGAAAAACAGAATAAGATAAAATAGAATAACGGACTATACAACAAGAATAAAATGCTTTGTCATAGTAGGAAAAATTGCACATCAGGGAGACAATTGTGTGTCTGCACATGTGTGGTCATCTGCAGAGACTGACAGCAGCTGGACCTGTGAAATCTCCGTCCCACATCGTGGGTGCAGCAGCTGAAGGAGCTGCTCAGGGTGTAACTGTGCATTACTTGTACAGGGAGCCACAGGCAGGAATGACTTCCTGTGTCATTCAGTGGTGCATTATGGGTAATCTCAGTCTCTCACTGAACGTGCTCCTGTGGCTAGCCAGCACGTCATGGAGTGGGTGGGAGGTAATATCCAGCATGGTCTTAGACAGCACCAGCCTCTCCGACACCACCCTAAGGAAGTCCAGCTTCGCCCCCACAACATTACTGGCCTTGAGGACCAGTTTATTCAGTCTGTGGGGGTCTGCGACCCTCAACCTGCTGCCCCAGCATGCAGCAGCATAGAGGATAGCACTGACCATAACAAAAAATCCTGAGAATGTTAAATGACCTCAACCGCTTCAGAAAATAGAGCCGAGTCTGGCCCTCCCTGTAAAGTGGTGTGTATGTGTACTCGGAGGTATTTATAGTCCTCCACATGAAGAAAGTTCTTTTAATGTGCTCCTGGCAGCATGAGGAGCCCACGCACGTGCTCCTCTCTTTATTTATTTTACTGAAGCATCTGAAACATCATCACACACAAACTGTCAGCTTTGTTTTCATTCACACTGATCTCAGGAACGTAGCGTTTCCATTTCATATTTCTATATTACCAGATATTAATGAGATTTTGTTGTATTTTTGTAATATTAAAATATTATATGAATTTCTCTTAAATTTGCAGCTTGTTTTATAAGTTTGTCCATGTTTAAATGAAGTGTTTTTAATTCTAGTAAATTCACCTGTTTGTTTTTTCCACATAAATTCCATGCTCTAAAAAGTACTTTAATTTGATCTTGTTCTTATAAGTTTGGGAATTTTTCTTATAATTCTTCAATTTTCACCATTTTTTCCTCAAAAATATATTTTTGCTAGTTTTTTTTTTTTTCTTGTAAACTGGACACTTGTTTTTCTCTGCAGAAAGCAGATTTTTCTTTAAGTTTTTTCTCCGAAATTCCAAATAACCTTGAAAATACTGAAACTGGTCCCTTAGTTTTTCCTTCAGTGTGTCTGATATCAGTTGTTGTTAGTTTGCATCTACAAATTTTACAGTTACGGATCCACTAGAGTCCTTGAAGGCAGCACTGCCGCTACTGAGGCAGAATATCCCACAGTCCGTGAATGTGGCGGCGCCCCGAGGAAAGAAATAAACATGGCGGAAGCGGTGAGTGTATGACAGATCGGCTGGTGCTTTTTTAGTGATGAAACGTTACTGAAATCATGAATGTTGTGTTTAATTAGAGGGTTAGGGGCCTCCTGATTAGACCTACAGGAAGACGGAGGTGAGCAGCTTTGGCGGAAAGTCAGTTTAAATCGACTAACTGTGCGTTAGCGGGACGTTAGCTAACGTTAATCAGAGCGCTTCAAAATAAAAGCCCGGTGTAGTTTCGCTTTCTTGTTTCTCCCGGTGGCGTAAAGACAACAGAAAAACTGCGCCGAGGATCGCTGAAAGCTTTTTGCGAGGTTAAACTACAACCCAGCTCTGCTTTTAAACAAATTTAATCACTTTTAAACTTCTTGTTGATGTTTGGTCTGTTTTGGGGTCAGTTACGCAAAACAACAGACGGTGCACGAGACAGGTGGAAGTACCGGTACAGACAGGTGGAGAGCAGCGAGAGGGGGGAGAAGCTGTAACGTGGTTTGAAGACGGAGGAGGCCGAGCTGAAGATGTTGGACAGCAGGGACAGGATCAGAAACGAGTCCATCAGAGCTCAGAGTCAGGGAGGCTGAGATGGTCTGAGCATGCGCGGAGGATGAAGATAGAGCTGCAGGCAGGAGGAGAGGAGGAAGACATGCAGGGCTGGAGTGACAGAGGAGGATGCTGGGAGAGGAGGAGGAGGAGGCACATGAGCTGCTGTGGTGATCTCTGCAGGGACCAAGATGATGAAGATTCACTTTTAAACTTAGTACTGCGACATTTCTGTGTGAACTTTGAGGAACACATGCTTTCACATGCCACTTTATTAGGTACATCTGTGATATTTAATTAAAGCAGAAGAATCAAACACTTTTATCAGAGGAACCCGGCGTGATGGTGGTGGAGGTGTTTAAAGTCAGCAAAGTGTTTTTAAGCAGGGTTGACTGCTGAGCCTGAGCCTGCTGCTCCCACTGAGCACTGAAGCTAAACTTTAAATAAAGCTCTTTTTACTAACGGTCTTTTTTAGCTTTAGTTAACTGTAGTAACGTTGGTTCAAGTGGTTCTAGCCGTCCATCTTCTTCGTCTTATCCGGGTCGCGGGGGCAGCAGCCTAAGCAGAGACGCCTGGACTTCCCACCTCCCCAGCCACCTTCTCCAGCTTGTCCGGGGGAACAGCCGAGGTCTTCCCCGGGACTACTCCCGGCTGGTTTTGTCTAGTGTAGACTTTTCTTTTTCTAATGAGTTTATGTTTGTATCTTAGTTAACAAAAATATTTTGTTGACATCTAGTTTTATTCTTAGTTTAGTTTTAGTTAACTGCAATAACCCCGTCCTGTGCTGCCTTACGTTATAGAAGTGTTCCTAATATTTTGCCCCTTGGTGTCTGTTGAAGGCGTCTCGTGCTGGACGTTTCTCTTACAGAGCAGCTTCTGTGTCTGTTCTCAGGTTCACAGCAGCGACGTTCAGCTCCCAAAGCCACCGCCAAAACGCCGACGCATCCTCGACCCGTCAGCCATTGTCCCCGTGCCCATCTACTCCAACAAAGTAAGGAGCCAATAAGAGCCATGGAAGCTTGTTTGGATTAAAGTGAGACGGACAACATGGACCAAGAATCATACATCACACTGTGTCTCTGAGCTTCAGCTGTCAGAGGAGCTGGATTCTGTCAGAAGAGACTCAGTAAAATACATTGTGTGGGGTGATATGTTACTACAAGGTCATTAAGATAAGATGGGGCCTGATTATTTAAGACCTTGTATGTGAGGAGCAGGATTTTGAATTCTGGATTTAACAGGAAGCCAAAACAGGAGAAATCTGCTCTCTTTCTAGTCCCTGTCAGTACTCTTGCTGCAGCATTTTGGATTAACTGAAGGCTTTTCAGGGAGTTTTTAGGACTTCCTGATAATAATGAATTACAGTCGTCCAGCCTGGAAGTAATAAATGCATGAACTAGTTTTTCAGCGTCACTCTGAGACAGGATATTTCTAATTTTAGAGATGTTGCACAAATGGAAGAAAGCAGTCTTACATATTTGTTTAATATGTGCGTTGAAGGACATATCCTGGTCAAAAATGACTCCAAGGTTCCTCACAGTGTTACTGGAGGCCAAGGTAATGCCATCCAGAGTAAGAATCTGGTTAGATACCATATTTCTAAGCTTTTCAGCGCCGAGTACAATGACCTCAGTTTTATCTGAATTAAGAAGCAGAAGGTTAGCGGCCATCCAGTTCTTTATGTCTTTAAGACATTCCTGCAGTTTAACTCATTGGTGTGTGTTATCTGGCTTCATGGACAGATAGAGCTGGGTGTCATCTGCATAGCAGTGAAAATGTATGCTATGTCTTCTAATGATGCTGCCTAGGGGAAGCATGTATAATGTAAACAGAATTGGTCCTAGCACCGAACCCTGTGGAACTCCATAATTAACCTCAGTGTGTGAAGAGGACTCTCCATTTACATGCACAAACTGGAGTCTATTAGATAGATATGTGCTTTAATCTGTCAGCTGTTCTTGTGATTTTCCTCTGAGTTGAATTGAATTGAAAAACGTGTCATGCATTCCTCAGACATTAAGCTGTGTCCCTTCAGTGGGAGGGGCTTAACTACATCTTCATGCAGCATCAACCTGCATCATATGAACTAGATTGTCCTGATCCGGTGTTTTGTGTCTGCAGGTGAAGAGCAGTCTGCAGCTGAAGCCGACGGCGGCGCTGCTCACCGAAAAGACCGACACAGGTAACAGCTGACGCGCTTTTATCCACGCTCAGAGGAGCGGGTGATTTTCTGGCTTTAACCACTTCCTGTCTGTGAGCAGATGACGACGCAGACGACAGTTTGTTGTTGGAGTTTTCATCTCGAAGCGAGCCGGCACATTTCGTCACCCTCAGCGACTCCGAAGATGAACACGTGCAGAAGAAGGCGGAGCAGCGGCCGTGAGTCAGAACCCGGATCGTGGCCGAGCTTCCGAACTTTAACCCGAGTTTAGTTTGAATTCGTTGCTGTGCCTCTTGCTTCATTTCAGAGACGCCGTGCGCTGTCCGTCCCCTCCTCCTCCAGAGAGTCCCGTACAGAAACAGTCGAGGGCGATGAAACAGAAGCTCAGGTGAGTCCGCGTGTGTGCTTCCTGTTTCGTTCTCCAGACACATCCGCTAAAGATCAGCGCTGGCTTCGTTTTTGTTCCCGCCTCAGTGAGATCAACCAGAAGCTCCGGGCGGTGAGCTCCCTCCTCTCTCCAGAGCCTCGGGGCGGCCGGTCGAGACGGCGCCGAGGTCCTCCCATGTCACATCCTGAGTATGTGCGAGTGGACGACGACGATGACGTCATCATCATGAGCCCGGAGCCGGAGTCAGAGAGCTCCTCAGTGCGAGAGATCCCGCTTAAGATCCGCTGCAGGACTGAGATCCACAAGATCCCGGTGCTGTCGGTACGTACAGGTAACAGCAGCGCAGGTTAATAAAACGCCGCTGCAGCTTTCAGCAGGTGTGTTAAGCTCCGCCTCCACAGCAGTCAGAGTCACATTGATTGAAAAGTACTGACCCGGGGACCAGACACCCAACCCAGAGGATTATGGCCCTTTTAACTTGATGTATGTTTAAGCATCCTGTCAGTTATTGATTGATTGATATTTGTTTTTAGTCGACGCCTTTAAGCGATGTGGTGACGCAGCTGTCTGTCATCCTAAACGTCCCGCCTCCTCGCCTCCTGCTGCTGAGGGAGGAAGAGGAGCTGCCGACGAGCGCCACCATCAGCGAGCTCGGCCTCGGCATCGCCGACATTATAGGTGAGTCCCAAACACAAAGAGGCCCCGTTTGCAGTTTGTCCTCCGTACGGCGTCACCGTGGATTTTAAACAAACGCTCAACAAGATGCGAGGTCGATTCCACGGGTTCAACTGGTGGTTGTTGTATTTGCTGTTCACTGAAACTCTCAACGTGACGTCCAGAGGTCCTCTTATGTTGAAAGGGTTCTGCCCAGCACCGTTTCCTGTGTGTGGGTGAACTCAGGGGGGTGATATCAGACAAAGAAGGATTATTTTGAACTGTGATTCATGTAAAGCTGCTCTGCTGGAGTCCCAGAGTGCAAAATGTTTTCTTCTTTGTGTGTTCAGAGTGTGTGGTCATGGCGGCGGAGGATGGAAGCCAGTCAGACGGTGATGGCAGCATCATCACTGTGAGGCTGCAGAGCAAAGACAGAGACTCTTCTCAGGCGTTCTCTCTGCACAGAGTTCGTACCTCCTCCTCCTCCTTGTTTCTCACAGCAGGGCGTTAACGCCGATGATGTAATGACGCCGTCTGTTTGTTCCTCAGGAGGCGCCGCTGAGGTCCGTCTTCTTCCAGTACGTGTCCAAGATGTCCAACAAGGATCAGAAGAAAGTGCGCTTCCATTTCGACGGCTCCAAAGTGACGGGCAGCCAGACGCCGGCGCAGCTCGACATGGAGGACGGTGACATCATCGAAGTCTGGGTCTGAGTCGTCCACTTCAGCTCTGCGGTTTATTGAAGCATCACTGCGATCATTTCAGAGGTCACTTTATTCTCACGGACAAAATGGCAGCAAAATCCAAGCGCACGAATCAGGTCTTTAACCTTTCTGTGTCCACACTGAAGCCACTTCCTGTTTTTGTTTTTGAGTGTTATTTTTATGAAAGTCAAATAAAAGCAAAACAAGCTGACCTCACATTATTTCCACGAGTGAGGTCATGATGAAAAACCTCCACCTGTACTGGGAAGAACATGTACTGTAAATAAAAGATGGACACAGATGGTCCTGAAAGATGACGTTTACAGTGTTTGATGAAATGTGAAGAAAATGACCTGATGATGATGTCGGTGACCATGTAGGAACAAACAAATCCGGTCACAGACTCACTGCCCTACAGTCGCTGGCACCATGGCAACCACCGGTAACTAAGGAAAAAAGTGTATCCCCCAACTGGTCGGCAAAAACCTCACGATTGCTTCGGTTGCTAGCATGTTGCTGCGGTTCACCCTTTAAAGTAAAAGTGTGTCAGAAAATGACCAATTTATGAGAAATTCTTTATTTTCTTTCACAAAAGAGAACGAAAAGCCAAGTTTAGCAAAAGCTTTTTTATGTATTTAAATCACCATTTTATTATTAAAAGTGTAATTTTTTTAAAGGGAAGCAACAAAAAAAGTTCAATTTTATTATTATTATTATTATTATTATTATTATTATTATTATTATTATTATTATTATTAATAATAATAATAATAATAATAATAATTTTATTATTATTATTATGTAAATTCACTATTTAAGAAATGTTTGTTTTGTTTATTTCGGCTTTATGAGAAATAAACAAATCCTAATTTAAAACATAAAAGCGGACATAAGCAGCCTCCACCCAGTTTTACTGTTAAAAAAAATAGCGTTTCTATCAGCGGGTGGAGGAGGACCCACTCTGCGTCACTTCACGGTTGGAGATAAATCCACGGAACGTTACTGAAGCACTATCAGCTTCTCCACCCACTCACATCACGGCTGATCGCGGGATTGATTCTGTCACGTGACTTTCGGTAAGCGGGTCATGGCGTCATGTGAGCGGAAGTGGCCGACAGAGGTGTCATGGCGCCGGGAAAGAAGCGTCTGTCCTGGAGCGTCGGGCTTTAAACGCTTCGTTGGCGTTAACGTCTCTAACTCGGCGCACGGCTCGTGTTTCTGTTTGACGGCGTCAGGATGGAGTCTGTCACGAGCTCTTAGCTTTGTGAGAGGAAGTGAAGATTTGGAGCAAAGAAGAAGAAGAAGAAGAAGAAGCGCCAGCCTGACTCATCCTCGCAGGTAAACAACAACAGCGGGCCCACAGACCTGCTCTGCAGAGGCCCATTTAAAAAACAGTGAATTTAGGGTGGCTTTGATTTTCCTTATCGGAGATAATTAGATTTTACTGCTCCTGACTCCTTTATCAGCGCTGACCGCTCGGTGATTTACTTAAAGAAGCCTTCAAGAACTTATCATTTAATCTCCGCTAAAACAAAACGCGTTTAAAAATGTAATCAAATGTTAACCGAATTTATCAGCAGAGGTTTAAAATGTGTTCTGAAAAATCTCAGCTGATAAAAAGGTAAAAGTTTGCTCTAAAGAGAAATCCAAAAGACGAATCTTTTTGCATGTTCGTTGGTGTTCGGGCTTTGCTGCGTTGCTTGGCTGTACCTACATTTCCTAACTCTGTAATAAAAGAGCCGAATTTAACGCAGCACGCATCAAAAGGTAATAAACCACATTTCAGGTCAATATAATGAACTGTTATTATCTTTGATGGCAGAACAAACACAGCTGTGATGATTACGAATCGAGTTTAAAAACCTTTAATCTTCTTTCAGCCTTTTAAAAGTAAAGTTCCTAATTGGGAACATGTTGAATGGAGATCGGAGCACAGTTTAAACACAGTTTAAACATTAATATTGAATTTATGTCAAGATTCCTGAGAACGTGTTGAAGCTGAATGACGTTTATTAGCAAAGTAGAAAAAGTGTGAGACATTTGAATGGAGTTTGGTGCTGCACTCTCTCTCCTTTAACCTCGTCAGCTGCTGCCTTGTTCAAACAGCCTTTTGTTGACTTGTGCAGGAGTGCAGAGCAACAGCAGCACCCTGGTGTTGATGAGGATCCACTGATCAATAAGATGAGATTGCAAAGGGTCACCTGGACATGTCTTATCTCTATTGGAGTCACTTAACAGAAGCATTTCTGTATGAAAGCAAAACATCAGCCTGAATCAAATATGAGCTCATTTAAGAGCAGTAAGGATGGACGAATGGTGCTGGACAGAGTCCAGGGTGGTGGTTGGTGCTCAGTAGCTGGACTGTTTCCGTTTATTTGCATGTAATCATAAAGCCAGCATTCAATTCCACTCCTCTGATGTCCAAGTGCCTTTATTTGAGCAGAGGAGAGATGAACCACCTCAGAGTCGCACGTTTAATTCAATAAAGTCAAAACAAAAAGAAAGAAAAGAGCGGCAGAGCGTTTGATGTTCACCGCGTCAGCAGATTGTGCTCGTGTAGAGCGTCACATGGCCGTGGTCTCACTCGGTTCTCCTTTCTCCGCTTCTTCCTCTTCTCCTGCCTTTATCCTCGGAGCTCCTGCAGAGCTTTCTGCTGCCAGAGCAGGTTTGCGAGTGCGGCGTCATGTGTTCACCCGGAAGTTTCAAGAACTCCACCAGTAGATAAACTGGATTTTCCAGCCACTTTTCAACGTTCACCTCCTGCATGTGGAAACATGAACACCACCATTTACACAAACCGCTGAACTCAGTCAGCTGTTTCACTGCTGCTTCTTTGAAGACGCGTTCATACACATATTAACTGCATCCATGTAGTTCTGCTCTGTGAGCAGTAAAACTGCCAAAGAAGGAAGAACATCGCGTTCGACGAGCTGTTCGTGGAAAGCAAACATTTCACACTCGCTGTGGCGTGACTCTGTCACTTCCTGCTGTCTGCTGCAGGTGAGCGATGTCTCGATATCAGTTTGGATCCGTTTGCATTACATTACATCTCCTCTAACTGCTCAAGAATCCTCCCAACAGATTCCCAAATGCACATCCGGGTAAAAACATGCTCCGAGCACTGCTGATGATGCTTGGTCACATGACTCCAGGTCACACCTGTTTGAGCGATCCTGCTACAAACGGACTGAACCACCGGTTGAAGGAGGATTTAGTGAAGCGTCCGTCTGGCAGAGGACCCAGAACGGGGCCCTGTGGCCCCCCCGCGGGTCAGTGCGACGGATCGGTGAGTAATAACTATCTGATCTCTTTCCAGCGGCGGCCATGTCTCGAGGCGATCCGATGTCGGACTCTGCTCCGTTCTTCTCCTCTGACAGCGAGGCGGAAGGTCCGGAGGATCAGGGCACCGCGACGGCCAATCAGCAGCCAGATGAGGAGTCGCCCAGCGGGGTGTCCAGAGGCCGGGCGTTGGTGATCGTCTTCGTGCTCTGCTACATCAACCTGCTCAACTACATGGACAGGTTCACCGTGGCAGGTGCGCTGCTGCCGGGGACGTTTGTTCACATTCACGTGTTTGACACAAACGGGCGACAATAACGAAGCGAAGCGTGCGAAGCTTCACGCGTTGGTCCAAAGCATGCGTGCAAGTTATTTCTGTAACACCTGCTTCTGATGCCAGAGGTGCAGGTGAGTGAAATATGAGTGAAGTAAATGACGTTTGTTTTGTCCACCAGGTGTTCTCCCTGACATAGAGCACTACTTTGGGATCAGCGACACAGAGTCTGGCTTACTTCAAACAGGTAAGAAGGAGAACGTCAGCCCCTCATCATGTAGCAGGACTGATGTTTCATGAAAAGAACGTTTTCTTTCCATTTTCAGCACAAATGTTGCTGCAGACAAACACGATGAGCTGCTAACGGTTATGGTCACGAGTTACCTGACTGAGCGTCAGACTAAAGAATTTGTGCACGTTGTAGTGACGACTCTTCAGGTTGTTTATTAACAACAACAATATAAAATTATGCACAAAAGGAATTACTGATGTAAAAAAAAGTGGTTTTATTTATATATGTTTATATATAAATATTTACGGTGGCCCCTAGAGACAAAACACGTACAAACTCCAAAACACATTTCTAGCTTTAACTGAACTTAAAAACAGAGCAGATCACTTAAATTACACAATTGAAAGCATATGTGTATTGTTTGTGTATTTATACACAAGCATTCATATATATTCAATAAAAAGTTCATTTACCTGTGTCACTACCCGATCCGTACCAGAAACCCGATCGGTACCCCGCATGCGCGAAAGGTGTCTACTTCCGGTCGAAGCGTTTTACGATAGTTACAGGTCAGAGTATCTGATAAGATGTTAAGAATAATAAGTATATCTTAACATGTTTGCAATAATGAAGCATTTCAGTACAACGTAGACAAAAACAAAAAATAAAAAGATAGTTACGGATCGGGACTCCCCGATCCTTACTGCGCATGTGCAGATGTTTTCTTCTTCTTCTGTTCGTTTAATGGCAGTTTACTCCCCAGTGTACGAGGATACTGAAAAAGCATGAAAAGCATGAATTTGTTTGTAAACGGATTATCCATTGTTTAAATGTCCCGGTAGTCAAAAAGGAGGCAGAGCTGTTGAGAAATGCTAGGAGCTAACTGGGCGCTAACCGTATCATTCAAATATACTGAATGTCGCAATGTTGGCAAAGAGAGGAAGTGACGTAAGATTTGCGCATGCGGGGTACGGATCGGGTAGTGACAACCTGTTACTACCACACACCAGATCCGGTCGTTGGTACTTCCTGGCTTGTGTAGCCACGAGGTAACAAAAGCTCAACACTGCCCCCTAGCATCCTGGAGCACTTCTGTTGTGTTTTGTAGTTTGTACGTGTTTTGTCTGTAGGGGCCACCGTAAATATACTTTATTTATTCACTCCACATAAAATGTAATAAATAAAATAAAATTAAAATCATATAATACAAAAACCAACTATTTAAATTTTCAGCTTTTTCCTTTTAAACAAATTTAAAGTGAAACAACACAAAACACTACAAACCACAACACAATTAAATATAAATTAAAATATGAAAACCAAAAGAAGATGCATATTCTCTGTCATATGGACCTGCATGAATAAACTTTCTGAATCCTTTATCATCTGCAACTGAAAATAGTTGTGGATGATTACTATACCTTTCTAATGTGACGTTGTTGTCCCTGGCTCTCTCTCTCTCTCCCTCCCGCTCTGTTCCTGTGATACTGCGTGTAACTACGGCCCCTCCCACCTCTGCTCAGCGTAAAGCACAAGGCTCTCGTGCAGAAATAAGTTCGAGAGAGAGAAAGAAAAAAAAAACCCACTGCTCCCAATAAGGAGCCGACTCGCGTCGTTCACTTCAAAGAGTCGGCGACCGACACATGACTAGTTGGTAGAAGTGGTCTTCATGTTGGAACCATAAACGAACCTACATACAAACCTTCTCGAGCGTACCTGTGCTGTGGGACAGGTTTTTCTGTCTGTCACATGACCACAGGTGTTCTTTGGTCACATCGGTGTTTCACTTCCTGACTCCAGCTCTCACCTTTGCGCTTCCTTCCAGTTTTTATCTGCAGCTACATGTTCCTGGCTCCTGTGTTTGGTTACCTGGGCGACAGGTACAACAGGAAGTACATCATGAGCGTCGGCATAACGTTCTGGTCGCTGGTGACGCTCGCCAGCTCCTACACGCCCGAAGAGGTGAGAGAACCGTTTGAACTGAGGAGGAAAACTTTTGTGAAGGTTTGAATGTCCCACAAACACACGTGCTCTCCTGTCGCAGCACTTCTGGGCGCTGCTGCTGACTCGAGGCCTGGTCGGCGTCGGCGAGGCCAGCTACTCCACCATCGCCCCGACCATCATCGCCGACCTCTACGTGAAGGGCAAGAGGACCAACATGCTCTCCATCTTTTATTTTGCCATCCCCGTCGGCAGGTAGCTGCAGAAACGTTAACTTTCACTTTAACTCAAAATTATAACTAAATTAAATAATTAAATATTTATATTATTGGTGTTTATTAAATCACACCTGAAAAATCCACATCATTAAACTTCCCTCGCAGTCTTTGTTAGTACATTTACTATTATTAATCATTATTATTGATATGATTAAATATTCAGTTTTCAGTGTTATAGCTGAACTCTCTTTGTCTCCTCCTCCCGTCAGCGGTCTCGGCTACATCGTCGGCTCGCAGGTCAGCAGCAGGGCGAAGGACTGGCACTGGGCGCTGCGGGTGAGCCGGACAAACATCTGCTGCAGCTGTGTGGTCTCCTGCTGTTTCCCCGGTGATGAGCGTTTGCGTTGTCCTTCCTCCTTCAGGTGACTCCGGGCTTGGGGCTGATCGCCGTGCTGCTGCTGCTGTTTGTGGTGAAGGAGCCAAAACGAGGAGCCGTCGAGGCCCGACCCGAGAATCACCTGCACCAGACCAGCTGGCTCGCCGACCTGCGTGACCTCAGCAAGAAGTAGGTCGCCGCTATTCTCAGAAGACGCTCTGGCCTCAGTTATTCCAGCTTATTTCTAGGCTCAGAATATAAAGTTGCGTTCGACAGAATCTCCGTCAGTGATCACATCGTCTCCATGCATCAGTCAGAAACACGCTGCAGTCAGCTGCAGGCTCTGAACATCTCCACAACGACTCGGCGAGATGGGAGAGGAAGGTTCTGGTCTGCTGTTCGTGGCTAAACAAGGACGCAGACAGCTCGTTTCAGTAATGACCGACTCAAACTACCGAACGCAAATGACCGGGTCAAAGATGAGCAAACGCGATGAGGGCGCGAGTAATGGTGTAATTGCAGGTTTTAAATCTGCGGTTCCCTCTGAACACAGCGTGGCAGCTCAGGCCGAGGGAAGCCAGCTGTCACGTTTCTGATAGGAGGGTGAAGTCGTCGGTTAGATGTGGAGGAGCTGTTCTCCGGTCAGTCTGACGGGTCGGCTGATAAACCTGAAGTCTGAGCAGCTTTTAGGCTCCCGTCAGATCTCGACCCTGTGAACAGACGCCTGTGGTCAACATCCACGACGACTCCCAGTGAACAACGTGATCCTACGTTACGTTTCTTCATGGCGTGTAACGGCACGCAGATGCTGTTGTGCACACTCACTCAGTCACTGGGTTTAATGGGACTCTGCTCCCTCTGATGGGCCGCGGCCAGCTTGGTTCTGGTTTCGTCGCAGTGCTGTGATACTGGGATATGTATTAACCTCTGAGGATGAGGACTCAGTGAAGCGTTAGAGGGCAGAGGAAGCGCTTTGCTGTCACGTTGACAGTTTTCATCCACACGCCACAAAGGTCAGAAAAACCATGTTTGTATGATTCACTTAAATACTCTCCTCCCCCCAAAACAGCTGAGCCCACGCCGCTTTGTCACGGCGTCTCTTTGGTAAAGCCGTGCCGTAGTTTTAATGCTTTGACGTTCAGCTGGTTTCCATCTCTCTCCTCTGCAGCTACAGCTTCATGTTGTCCACGTTCGGCTTCACGGCCGTGGCGTTTGTGACGGGCTCTCTGGCTCTCTGGGCGCCAACGTTCCTCTTCAGGGCGGCCGTCTTCAACGGGGAGAGGGCTCCCTGCATGGAGGCTCATTGCGAGTCCTCAGACAGGTAAACGTGACTCCACCTGAGGTGGGCGGGGCGGGCGGTTACTTGTTAAATTTGACCTCGATGGAGGAATGCAGCATCCTGATGGTTTGGGTTTTTTGTCTCCCCAAGTCTGATTTTTGGGGCCATCACCTGTGTCACCGGCGTGCTGGGTGTGGCCAGCGGCGTGCAGGTGAGCCGACAGCTGAGGAAGAAGACGGCCCGAGCCGACCCGCTGGTCTGTGCCGCTGGTCTGCTCCTCTGTGCACCGTTCCTCTACCTCGCCATCATGTTCGCCCAGGCGAGCACCGTCGCAACATATGTGAGTCCTGCATAGAATCGCAGCCAGCCATCCACGCACCCGTCCACGCACCCGTCCACGCATCTGTCCACGCATCTGTCCACGCATCTGTCCACGCATCTGTCCACGCACCTGTCCATGCACCTGTCCACACACCTGTCCACGCACCTGTCCACGCACCCGTCCACGCATCTGTCCACGCATCTGTCCACGCATCTGTCCACGCATCTGTCCACGCATCTGTCCACGCATCTGTCCACGCACCTGTCCATGCACCTGTCCACACACCTGTCCACGCACCTGTCCACGCACCCGTCCACGCATCTGTCCACGCATCTGTCCACGCACCTGTCCATGCACCTGTCCACACATCTGTCCACGCACCCGTCCACGCACCTGTCCACGCACCCGTCCACGCACCTGTCCACGCACCTGTCCACGCACCTGTCCACACATCTGTCCACGCACCCGTCCACGCACCTGTCCACGCACCTGTCCACGCACCTGTCCATGCACCTGTCCACGCACCCGTCCACGCACCTGTCCACGCACCCGTCCACGCACCCGTCCACGCACCTGTCCATGCACCCGTCCACGCACCTGTCCACGCACCCGTCCACGCACCTGTCCACGCATCTGTCCACACACCCGTCCACGCATCTGTCCATGCACCCGTCCACGCATCTGTCCACGCACTCGTCCACGCATCTGTCCATGCACCCGTCCACGCATCTGTCCACGCACTCGTCCACGCACCCGTCCACGCATCTGTCCACACACCCGTCACCATTTAACGCCCAGCCTCCACACATGCATCCATCTGTGCAGTCAGAGGGTCGTGGAAGGTGTCAGTGTTTCAGTTTCAGCATTAATCACGACACAAAGATGGCCGACACACCTTTAGAACAACTCCACCTGCTGGTTGTTCGTTGATATCTTTTCTGTTCGTCCCTCCAGGTCTTCATTTTCTTCGGGGAGACGTTCCTGTCCATGAACTGGGCCATCGTGGCGGATATTCTTCTGGTGAGAGACGTCTGTTGGACTCCAACACGAACTTCCTGTTTATGACGCCTCGTGTGTCGAGATTGGATTTGGAAAAAAATAAAAATAATTGAAAGCAACCAAATTAATTTGATTACAGCTAAATGTGATTGGCTGATGCAGAATTTACAATATTAAAGAAAGTGAAGAAGAAGTGATTCTGTGTTTCAGTACGTAGTCGTCCCCACTCGACGCTCCACAGCCGAGGCTCTGCAGATCGTCGTGTCTCACCTGCTGGGAGACGCAGGAAGTCCCTACCTGATAGGCGTGGTACGTCCCCACACACACACACACACACACACACACACACACACACAGGCTGTTGTTGCTGACTGATGATCGACGTCCATCTTGAACATTGGCCCCTCCTCTTCCTGTGTGTCAGATCTCCGACTCTCTGAGGAAGAACGACTCCTTCCTGTGGCAGTTTCGGTCTCTGCAGTTCTCCATGCTGCTCTGCGCCTTTGTGGCTGTGGTGGGCGGAGCTTTCTTCCTCGGCACCGCAGTCTACATCGAAAGAGACCGCGAGCGAGCCGAGAACTACGCCCCCACAGGTGAGACGCCCCCGTGTGTTGTGCTTGCAGCTGATTGGAGGTGAAATTGTGACATCATTTCTGCCGTGACACTTGTCGTGTTTGTTTGTTTTTACCAGATGAGCCGATCGTGGTGCCGAAAAGCGGGCGCTCCACCCGTGTCCCGGTGTCCAGCGTCCTGATCTGAGGAACCTGGCGGAGGTTCTTCTCCACCTGCGGCTGGTTGTGTCTCACCTGTCGGTGTCGCAGACTCTCTGCCGTGCAGAAACGCTTCAGGACACTTTTTATTTTTGCAGATTTTATTACTTTTTATAACCTTTTCTGCCAGGAAGGCTTGAGGAGGGCGTGCTCTTTAGCTCGCCTCTCGGCTCGGCGGCCACGTTTCAGAGCGCGTACGGCGTCGAGACTCGACCGAAGCTGCTCCGTGGACTTTACTGACCCCGCTGTCGTCACTCAGCAGCTGATGTGTGATCAGCCCGGAGGCAGAAAGACTGATGACGTCGTGCTCTCGCGTCTTTCCAGCAGAAGCTTCGTTAATCGCTCTGATAAGCGCGTTTGAGCTGTTTTAGTTAGAACACTAACTCTCTCCTGTTTCCTTCGGCGACTCGACCATTTCACCTCTCATGGTTTTAAAGAGCCTCTATTTGTCAGCCCCCGACCCCAGGCCTGACCCCTGACCTTTGACCCCATCCCTGGACACTGTAAACATGTAATTTTCAGTTTTTTAAAATGCTTTTATTACATTTTCCTTCCAACATGACTGACACATGAAGACTCCATGGTTACGGTTGCCCCCCCCCCCGGAGGAAACGGCTTTTCACTGAATGTTAACCTCGAATAATTTTAACTTTTCTGAATTATTAAATGAAAATGAACCTGCTGTCTGTGTGTTTGCAATTTAAATGTTTATGATCACAGCTGTGTGTCGACGTTCTGATAATTCATTTAACAATCAATAATCTAGCAAAGCATATCCTAACTATCATCTATATATATGAGTGAATATATCATAATTAAATTTACAATAAAAACGATAAATATTTGTGTCACATAATTTAAAATCCACGATAATAAAAAAGTTTTAGATAAATAAAAACAATATTTGTATATTACAGTTAAATTATTGTTAAAATAATTTTATATTAATAAACTACTACAGTCATTATTTTATTTAAATGCTTTTAGTGGTAAATATAGCCGCTTTAATTACATTATTGTTGAATTAAATATTAAAACTGATCAATATGTTAGAATGACTTTTAAAAAGTATCAAATTAGCTAAATGTAATTTTATTTTATATAATGTCAAAAGTGGAAAAAAAATTTTGTTTTGACCAAAACAATCAAAACGAGTTTTTATTTTTTTTTTGGTAACATTTATAAAAACATCTTTATCAAAGTTGAAATAAATTTCTGTGATGTCACGAAATGACCAGAAATATGTTTTAAATTAGATTTTTGACTCTTGACTTTGTATTACAAAGTTTTGTTGTTCAGCTGTTTACAACAAAATATTATTGATTTAATTTTGCATCAGTTCAAATATATGAAAATATTCAATCTGCCTTACGCTGTTTGTGTGTTGGACGTATGGTGAGTTATATTAGTGATTATATAAATATTATTGTTGAATTATTAGTCTAAATGTCCAGTCAGCACCTGTCACCTGACCAGCACCAGGTCTCCATGGTAACACAGCAGGGAGTTTAAAACCTCCACACCCACCACGACGTGGAGGATGCAGGCGGAGTCCCGGGCCTGCTCCACCTGCTGCCACAGGAAACAGTCGATGGTGCCGTTACCGTACAGACGGGCTGACGCGGGTAACCCAGCCCCACGCCCACCTCCACCTGGTGCAGGACGGTTTCTGGCGAGAGATCCACAGAGGACCATGATGTGACAGGATTTCACCTTTGATGACAAGGTTCATAAAAATGTTTATTAACTGTTTAGACTTTTATTCAATTCAATTTTATTTATACGTAAATCATAACAACAGGCGCTTTATATTGTACAGTCAATACAGAGAAAAACCCAACAATCATATGACCCCCTATGAGCAGCACTTTGGCGACAGTGGGAAGGAAAAACTCCCTTTTAACAGGAAGAAACCTCCGGCAGAACCAGGCACAGGGAGGGGCGGGGCCATCTGCTGCGATTGGTTGGGGTGAGAGAAGGAAGACAGGATAAAGACATGCTGTGGAAGAGAGACAGAGATTAATAACAGATATGATTCAATGCAGAGAGGTCTGTTAATACATAGTGAGTGAGAAAGGTGACTGGAAAGGAAAAACTCAATGCATCATGGGAATCCCCGGCAGCCTACATCTATTGCAGCATAACTAAAGGAGGATTCAGGGTCACCTGGTCCAGCCCTAACTATATGCTTTAGCAAAAAGGAAAGTTTGAAGCCTAATCTTGAAAGTAGAGATAGTGTCTGTCTCCTGAATCCAAACTGGAAGCTGGTTCCACAGAAGAGGGGCCTGAAAACTGAAGGCTCTGCCTCCCATTCTACTTTTAAATACTCTAGGAACAACAAGTAGGCCTGCAGAGCGAGAGCGAAGTGCTCTAATAGGGTGATATGGTACTACAAGGTCATTAAGATAAGATGGGGCCTGATTATTTAAGACCTTGTATGTGAGGAGCAGGATTTTTAATTCTGGATTTAACAGGAAGCCAAAACAGGAGAAATATGCTCTCTCTTTCTAGTCCCTGTCAGGACTCTTGCTGCAGCATTTTGGATTAGCTGAAGGCTTTTCAGTGAGTTTTTTGGACATCCTGATAATAATGAATTACAGTCGTCCAGCCTGGAAGTAATAAATGCATGAACTAGTTTTTCAGCGTCACTCTGAGACAGGATATTTCTAATTTTAGAGATGTTGCACAAATGGAAGAACGCAGTCTTACATATTTGTTTAATATGTGCGTTGAAGGACATATCCTGGTCAAAAATGACTCCAAGGTTCCTCACAGTGTTACTGGAGGCCAAGGTAATGCCATCCAGAGTAAGAATCTGGTTAGATACCATATTTCTAAGCTTTTCAGCGCCGAGTACAATGACCTCAGTTTGATCTGAGTTAAGAAGCAGAAAGTTAGTGGCCATCCAAGTCTTTATGTCTTTAAGACATTCCTGCAGTTTAACTAATTGGTGCGTGTTATCTGGCTTCATGGACAGATAGAGCTGGGTGTCATCTGCATAGCAGTGTAAATGTATGCTATGTCTTCTAATGATGCTGCCTAGGGGAAGCATGTATAATGTAAACAGAATTGGTCCTAGCACTGAACCCTGTGGAACTCCATAATTAACCTCAGTGTGTGAAGAGGACTCTCCATTTACATGCACAAATTGGAGTCTATTAGATAGATATGATACAAACCACTGCAGTGCAATACCTGTAATACCTACAGCATGTTCTAATCGCTCTAATAGGATATTATGGTCGACAGTATCGAATGCTGCACTAAGGTGAAGAAGGACAAGCACAGAGATGAGTCCACTGTCAGAGGCCATAAGAAGATCATTTGTAACCTTCACTAAAGCTGTTTCTGTGCTGTGATGAGCTCTGAAACCTGACTGAAACTCTTCAAATAAACCATTCCTCTGCAGATGATCTGTTAGCTGTTTGACAACTACTCTTTCAAGGATGTTTGATATGAAAGGAAGGTTGGAGATTGGCCTATAATTAGCTAAGACTGCTGGGTCTAGAGATGGCTTTTTGAGTAAAGGTTTAACTGCAGCCAGCTTGAAGGCCTGTGGTACATAGCCGATTATTAGAGATAGGTTGATCATATATAAGATCGAAGAATTAATTAGTGGCAGGACTTCTTTGAGCAGTTTTGTAGGAATGGGGTCTAAAAGACACGTTGATGGTTTGGAGGAAGTAATTATTGAAGTTAACTCAGAAAGATCGATTGGAGAAAAAGAGTCTAACTTAACATCAATGGAACTAAGAGTAGCTGTAGATAATATTACATCTGTGGGATGATTATTGGTAATTTTTTCTCTAATGATAAGAATTTTATTTGTGAAGAAGTTCATGAAGTCATCACTAGTTAACGTTAAAGGGATGGTTGGCTCAACAGAGCTCTGACTTTTTGTCAGCCTGGCTACAGTGCTGAAGAGAAACCTGGGGTTGTTCTTATTTTCTTCAATCAGTGATGAGTAGTAAGCTGTTCTGGCTTTGCGGAGGGCTTTCTTATAAAGCAACAAACTATTTCTCCAGGCTAAATGATGATCCTCTAAATTTGTGACACGCCATTTCCTCTCCAGATTACGAGTCATCTGCTTTAGGGTACGTGTTTGAGAATTATACCACGGAGTCAGGTACTTCTGATTAGAGACCTTAGTTTTCACTGGAGCTACAGTATCCAGAGTCGTACGTAGTGAGGAGGTGAAATTATTAACAAGATAATCGACTTCTGTTGGGGTAGCGTTCAGATAGCTGCTCTGCTCTGTGTTGGTACAGGGCATTGACGATGATAACAGTGGGTGGATTATATTCTTAAACTTAGTTACAGCGCTTTCAGAAAGACATCTACTGTGATAAAGTCTACCCTCCACTGCTGTGTAATCAATTATTGTAAATGTAAATGTTATCAAGAAATGATCAGACAGGAGAGGGTTTTCAGGAAACACTGTTAAATGTTCAGTTTCTATGCCATATGTTAAAACAAGATCTAGAGTGTGATTAAAGTGGTGGGTGGGTTCTTTTACATTTGGAGAGAAGCCAATTGAGTCTAATAACAGATTAAATGCCATGTTGAGGCTGTCATTTTTAGCATCAACATGGATGTTAAAATCACCCACAATAATTATTTTATCTGAGCTCAGAACTAAATCAGATAAAAAGTCTGAGAAATCAGACAGAAACTCTGTGTAAGGCCCAGGTGGACGATAGATGATAACAAGTAAGACTGGTTTCTGAGTTTCACAGCTGGGGTGGACGAGGCTAAGCATCAGGCTTTCAAATGAATTAAAAGTCTGTCTGGGTCTTTGGTTGATTAATAGGCTGGTGTGAAAAATTGCTGCCACACCTCCCCCTTGGCCTGTGCTTCGTGATTTCTGGTAGTTAGAATGACTCGGGGGTGTTGATTCATTTAAACTAACATAATCATCCTGCTGCAACCAGGTTTCTGTAAGGCAGAGTAAATCAATTTGTTGATCAATTATTAAGTCATGTACTAACAGAGACTTGGAGGAGAGAGACCTAATATTTAATAATCCACATTTCACTGTTTTACTCTTTGGTTCAGATGGTTGGATACTGTATTGTTCTTTCTTTGTGATTGTGTGTGTTTAAGTTGTTTGTTGCTGGTTTTTAGTTTGTTTTCTGTCTGTTTGGGAGCTGACACAGTCTCTATGGAGATGGGTTTTGGGGGGGGGGTAGCAGGTTTGCTCTCTCAAACCTTTGAAAATGGATTCGAGAGAGCAAACCTGCTACCCCCCGATTTCATGCCCAGGTGAGGCTGTTCCTTCGTTATTTAACAATAAAACGAGTAACGGATCGGGAGCTGAGTGTTGAACATGTGTTTGGTGGACGTTCACTGAAACTCTCACCGTGCTGGTGAAGGTGATGGAGGTCCTCATCAGACCCAAAAAGCGAACGGGTCAGAGATGGAGCAGAAACTTCAGTGACCACATCATCCAGATGTTCCCTAAAGCTGAGGGTCGGCCCTTCAGTCACATCTGACTCGTTCACAGCTCCTGTGTTGGCTGCAGATGTGTCAAAACGTATTTACCTCCCTGCTGCTGACAGCGTGCTGCTGCCCAGGCTGCAGGCAGTGTCTGAAACGCAGCCAGCTCATGAAGCTTTAGAAGTCTTTATTGTGCAGGGACGGTAAGAAACGAGAGCTGGAGGCTGATTTCCGTCTGTGGACAGATGAGGCAGAGGTCCAATCAGCTGTGACAAACACGACGAATCCCCTCGAAAACTCTTCGATCACAGCCCACACAGAAACCCAGAGCCCAGCCACACATCTCAGTATGTGATTGTTTCTGCTGAAAGCTTCCAGCTGCGTGACCCAAACATCTCCTCGTCTGTGATCAAGGCCCTGCAGAAGAACAGGAAATGCTGCTGTAGTAAAGACAAGAACTGTTCTGTCATTTAATAAAGGAGCTTTATACTGTAAGACCCTACAATAATACAAAGACAACAGAAAACCCCCTGTGAGCACTTTGGCGACAGTGGGAAGGAAAAACTCCCTTTTAACAGGAAGAAACCTCCAACAGAACCAGGCTCAGGGAGGGGCGGGGCCATCTGCTGCGACCAGCTGCGGGGTGAGGGGAGGACCAATAACCAGAACCAAACATTAAAAATAAAATGACCTCTGCACCCCCGACTGCAACAGTAAGTACAGCCATGCCCACTTTATTAGGTACACCTTTGTGCCCACATGCTAACAGCTCAGTGCTGAAGTTCAAACTGAGCCTCGATGACGATGGCGAGCGGTGGTTTCAGTGACATGATCGCATCGGGGTCGACGTGGACGAACGTTTCCAGCAGCTCGTTGAATCGAACGCCGGCTTTTCGTTTTTGTGTCGCTCGGCCTGCGTCTACAGTTGTCTTCTTGCTGCTGCTCGTTTCAGTTTCGATGATTTTGATGAAACATTTGAGTTTCGTCACGTTTTCTGAAACTTTAATGTGTCGAGTTTCCAGCTCAGTCGACGTGTTTTTCCCAGAAATATCGTTTAGTTTTCCAACATGCTGCTGTTTCAGTTCTGTTATGCCTGTGTGTGTGTTTATGTGTGTGTTTGTGTGTGTGTGTGTGTGTGTGTGTGTGTGTTTGTGTGTGTCTGTTTGTTTATGTGTGTGTCTGAGGGGCCACCTTGACAGTAAGGATGTGAAGCAGGGTCAAAGGTCGGGTGTGGTTGTGTTACTGGTGTGTTCTGAGCTGGTTGGTGGCTCTGATGGAGGTGGGATCGCTCCCAGGACCCACACAGAGAAACGAAGAAGCCCCCGGCGCCCTCGCCGAGAGATGCCGGGGTTTCTCGTTCTCCCCTCTGTGCTCTGCGAGCGCTGAGCAGAAGGAGAGCAGAGGCTGCGTGAGGGGAGTGAGGAGGAGAGGCTGTGGTTTCCTGTTTGTAGGTGGGAGGATGTTGAGACGGTTGCAGCAGCGTTCACGCAGCGCTGCAGCTTTTAACACCCGGAGATGCGCCGAGGTGTCGCAGTCGCACCTCCTGATTGGTTGGAGGTGTTTGCGTGAAAGACTTTGTTCTGCTCTCTCTGAGCTGCAGGCCTCCGGTTTCCACTTTCCACCAGCAGCTGAGGAGCGCGGAGAGAGAGGGCAGTTAGTCCGGCCCACGCACGCCGCTCACCGCAGCAGCGCTGACTCACCAGACTCTGCACAACTTTTATACTTCTGATCTCTGCTCGGAGCTCAGCCGCTCCTCATCGCTCCTCTTTGCCTGACGCTAAAGTCTCCCCTCGCAAAGACCCGAGGTCCGTCTTCTTCTCAGAGGAGGACACCTGAAGATCGGCCCTCAGGAGGTGATTGGGCACGGCGATGACGGAGGAGTGACGGAGGCGCTCAGACACCGGATCAGCTCATCAGAGAGGAGAGACGGGCGTGAAAGAGACGGAGAAAAGTCCTCAGACATGACGGATGTTTGCTTACAGTAGTCGCCTCATGAGGAGCAGAGAGCAGCTGCAGGCCCCAAAACGTCTCCGATCCTCTGCCCAGCATTCCACCGTCGCTCCCTCTGCCGCCGCCGCCGCGTGTTCTCACGTGTAGGTGAGTTTCCCGTCACTTTGTGGCTCCATTAACTGTCTTTGTTAGTCAGCGAGGCCCGGGGCAGGAGACAGGCCTGCGCTCTCATAGACGTGCTCGTTTCATTGCACTCGACCTCAGGAATCACTCCTGAAGTTCCTCCCCCGCCTGGATTCTGCCTTTTGGTTGGATAGTACCATCCATCAGTTAGACGGTACCTGGTCAACCCAAGTCCAGCTCCGCTGTGAGAGGTCGGTCTTTGCTCGCCACAGAAAAGCGAAACTTTCAGAAACATTTTAATGAGCCTTTAGACGTTTTAACATTTCGGGTTGTTTTCTGCCGACGTTCCAAACAGACAAGAATTCGATAAGAAGCGTTTGGATGCCGAGCGAACGCCGGTGACCTGACGCTTCAGATTCTTCCTTTTCTTTTACAGAGTTTCAGGTTGTATCGGGCGGGGCGGGATCCTGCTGTACGCCACACATCTGAATAAAAGGCTCGCACATTTCATTAACAGTCTGGTTTTAAAACAGCAACAAGTCTAAACTTTTAAAATTTCACCAAAAGGTGCGTCGTTACAAAGAAATGCTGCTAACGACGTCTGATGATGATTTCAGAGTGCGGTCTGCTGATCTGAACACTGAGGCCGACTCAGCGGCGGGCTCGTTTTGGCCGTATATGGTTCGCCCGTGCTGAAGGTGAAGGTTTTACAGCCCAGAGAACCAAAAGGTCATTTCCAACATGTGTGTGTGACCCAATCAGAGCTCTGCTGTTAGAAAAGTTCCTCCATCATCAGGACCTTTGACCTTTTGCTTGGTTACCAGCGGTGAAGTTCACTCGTTCTTTTACATGAAATTCTCTGATATTTATCTGAGAATTAAAAAAACAAAGATGAGAATAAGAAGGGTCCATATATAAACTAGCCTGAGGTCCAGTCAGGTTAGCTGATGGGCGGCGTGGGCTCAGGTGAGCCTAACTGGTTAAAATAACCCGCTACCTGCACAGGAAACAGAGCGCTGCGCGTATCAGCGACTCCTGGATCTCTGAAATGTGAAACAATAGAAGAAAAAGCTGAATTTTCAGGTTTTTGTGCGTCGCGGTCGGCGAGTCTTCTCGGGGCCACATTTACAGCCCCGCTCGGCTGTGTTTGGCGTCTCATTGCAGGGCCAGATGTCAGGTGACCTGGTTTGCTGTGAGTTCAGGCCGAACTGGTGCCGGCAGGTTCTTCATGCATGAGCAGATCTGCAGCTTCACTTCAGAGAAACAGCTTTCTTTACGTGGTGAAACCCCAAAACGCCTCCTACCTTATTTTCAGTTGTCACATAATGTAGAGCACAGCAAAAAAATAGTTCCCCTGTGGTTGTGCGCATGGAGGGCAGGTTTTCTTACACCTTTGTGTTCATGGCTTCACTCACAGCAAACAATAAAAAAACACACAAGAGTGATTACTTTAAAAAATATCTCATGTTTTAATCTCATATTTTTAGAACTGTAGCTGTTTGAGTTGTGAGTGAGCAACGCTTATTTACGAGGCGCCTTCATGACGCGGTGCTGGAGCGCTGTGAATGAGAGTAAAATAAGCAACACGTTGGAGTGATGGAGTTAAAATGAGGCTGGTGTGTGAGCCTCCAGCTGCAGCTCAAAGCCTGTTTGCATCCTGTCTGAGCTGCACATTGAAGCGCGCTGACAGTTTGACGGAGCTGATTATCAGGACTGTATCTGAAGACTGGAACATGTGACTTCCTGAAGTTCACCCTGATGATGCCAGAAAACCTGCAGCACAGTGTTTCTACTTGACTTTAGTTTTTCTACTTTCTGTTGAGAAACGCAGGATCGCCCTGACTCAGTCAGACTCAGCGTCTCCACACATCAGAGCTGTGGTCTGGACTCGGGCCTGGTCTGGCTTTAGTCTGGAGCTTTTGGACTTTCTGACAAATTAAAAATGTCTATATCACTTTGAAAATATGAGTGCTAACTCTCATTTTCATTTTTGCTGCACTCGACATTTTTGTGTATTTTATTGCTCACAGTTTAATAATCATGAACAAACAGAAACATGTGAGGATGTTAGGGTTAAAAAATTCTGCTGATCACGTAAAGATCTCAGAAACTCAAGAATCATTAGGATTAGCCTGGTTATAAACCGTTACAGATACTTATGATCATTATACACTGGTTAAAATGGGTAGTAGATGGATTAGAACTGGTTATAGATGATATATATTATTGTATATTATTATATTATATATATTATAATTATATATATTATTATATTATTATATAGCGCCTTGAGGTGACTCTTGTTGTGATTTGGCGCTATATGAATAAAACTGAACTGAATTGAATAACTGGTTATAACTGGTTATAGACGGTTAAGGACTGCTTATAGATAGTTAAAACTGTCATAATGGGTTACAGAATGGTTATAACCATTATAGGCTAGTTATAATGGGTTATAACTGGTTATAGACTGGTTGAGGACTGGTTTTCAGCCATTTTTTGTTTGATTTCCAAACGTGGGCTCGGACTGGGTCTTGGACGTGGGGTTTTTTGATTGATTTTGAGCTGACCTAGTTTCGTGTCTTCTGACCATTTCAGTGTCTACTGGGTTTAGACTCTGTATTAAAGGTGATTTGAGACCCAGTTTCAGACTGGTTTTTACACTGACTGGTTTCTGACTGAAGTTATTTTGGACTAGAAGAAAAATAAATTTCAAACAAATTTGTTTTGGCAGAATCTTGAGAGACGCGGCAGAGCTTTTGTGAATTCGGGAGGTCTCTTCTGTCTGTGTGACTTTCAGATGTGGCTTTGGGCTTGGTTTTAGACTGGTTTCAGCCTAATTCAATTACCTAATTTTATCTTTGGTTTGATCTGATGCGGTTTCAGGGATTAGGTTTAGATCCACCTTTGGACGGATTTCTAACCTGCTTTTGAAGATTTCAAAACATATCTGATTAATTTCATGGCAGTTGAAGAAACTGACTTAAAGCATCGTTAGGAAGATGATGTAATAATATAAAAGGATGTAATCATTCATGAGCTGAGTTTGAGGTGTGGTGCATGATTTTCACTGCTGATATTTGATTTTTAGCTCAGAAACATGTGCAGCTCAGATAAAACCGATCATTATCAGTCAGTTCGTTTCCCTTGCACAGCTGTGACCTTATTAGACGAGCTTCTGTTTGCTGACAGAGTTTAATAAAAACCTTTTGGGGGGTTTTGTGGCGGGCTCTACATTTGCAAGATGGCGGCCTTCCTCGCTGCAGTGCGGAATTGATGTTTGTGAGATGCAGTAAAAGCTGCGAAGCCGAGGCCGGAGATGTTTGTCCGAGTCGGGTTTCCATCATCGTGTTTCCTCTGAAGTGTGTTTCCAGCGTTCGGAGCCGGCTGGCCTTGTTTACTGGAGACTTTTGGGTTTGCAGGGGAAAGAAAGCGAGCAGTACCAGTCAGTCGCACCACGTGGTGGATGGTTTTCCTTCCTGTGTGACGCACCCCTGAGAGCAGATTAGCATCACACTGTTCTTTGTGATAACTCAGGAAGGTAAAAACCACCAGTTATTTAAGAAAATAGGACAGCCGGTTTCATTTGAACAGCTTCCTCGTGTTCATGGCCTCGCGTGATGAAGACGAGCACACGAGCGTTTGTCAAACTCAAACTTCTTGTTGTGACAAAATGAGTTCGATTATAATGTGAGATGAGCTTTCCTGGTCGTTCCTGACAAGTTTGTGAAAATCTGTATTTTGTGTGATGTGCTGGTGCAAAAGAGACCTGCTGTCAATGACCTGCAGACACCTTAGAACAGGGGTGTCAAACTCAAATACACAGTGGGCCAAAATTCAAACCTGGAACAAAGTCGCGGGCTAACGTTAATATTTACTGAAAAACAAAATCTTCCTCCAGATATGAGAATGAATCTTTTCTTATGGACTCAAACAAGTTTTGCTGAAAAACTGAATATGGAACAAGCAAAGCTTAATACTAAACAATATATATATTAGCTGTATAATACCAGTAGGCCAGCTCTGATAGTAATTTGGTATGGCTTCGCGAGCCAGAGTTTCACACCTATGCTTTAGAAAATCAAACCATACCAAACTTCAGTAACGTAAACTGCTCTCTGTTCAGTTTCAGTGACTTGTTGTGGAGCGACAGAGGCCGCCTGCTAATGTTAGCTAATGTTAGCTAACGTTAGCTAATGTTAGCTAATATTAGCCAGATTCCTGTGGCCGTCTGTACTTTGTGTAAATGATGACGGTACATCATTTACATGAAGTACACGTGGAGACCTGAGTATGTCAAAATGTGACTTTCGTTTGGTCGTCTGATCCCACAGAGTCCGGGCTCACCGACGCACCGTCTGTACTTGTGCTGGATGAAGATGCTTCTTCACGTCTGTGGGTGGATGTTTGCGTCCAGGGTGTTGCTCCAGCAGGAATTTGGTGTTTGTGATGTGATGTAACATGTATATGGCCCATCATAAGCATCGGTATCACTTTTCAGATTCATGTCTTCTGCAGGTTTTCCTTTCTTTTTTCTGACCTTACTGCAGGTAACAGTCAGAGTTGAGCGGGTGCAGCAGCCCTCAGCTCTGCACACATGCACTTTTCCTCCAGTGATGTAGAAATGTAGCATGAAACCGTTTGTCAGCCAGACCACAAAGGTTTTTATGTCTGATCCAGCGCAGTTCGGGTCGGCGTTATGAACCCGAGGAGGACGGCTTTGATCACACGACTTCTGAACATTTAGCTTCAAAATCTGAATTAAACTGAAGCTTTTGTTTTGTGTTTGAAGCCAGTGGAAATTTGACTTGTTTGTGCAGCTTCATTGGTGGAAGTTTCCAGTTGTTGTGTTCAAAAGGCGAGAAAAACCACAGAATGAAAAACACCAAACTTCCAGAGAAGAGACGGCTCGCGGTAACAATCCTCCATGCTCACGTTTAAAGACTTGTTGTTGTGAGGAGCAGGTTTTTCACGGCTGAGACTCTGTTTTTTATTCTAACCAGAATGTGTGTGTGCACGTTTGTGGGACACTTCCTGCTTCCTTTTTTAGCATTAAATGGTGAAACACAATCATCGGCAGAGAAGAGCTCGTGCGCTCTGCAGGCCACCGGACGCCCGCTTCAGATAAACAGGCTCAAACTTTTTATTGTGTATTTATATATTTATATATATATCATGATGAAGATTAACGTTTTTATTGACTAAAGCAAAAACCAATTCCCAGCCAATCGTCGTCACCACGAGCCTTGACCAATCAGATTGCTTTCATCCGATCCAGCCTTTGCTAATTATGTCTCAGTAACTCAGTCTGGACTGCTCAACGCACCAGATGATGTGAATGCTTCTGTGAACAGGATATCCTTTTATTTGTTGACTGATTAGATCGATAGCAGATGCTCAGATGTTCACTGGGAGTGAGGGGGACGGAGTCAGAGAGGCTGAGACGGTCTGAGCATGTGCAGAGGAGGGAGGGAGGATGATGACGAGGAAGACCTCAGAGGAGGTTCAACAATAAGCTGTTTGGTTTCCTGCTGTGCAGATTGATGACTGATAACAAAGTGAAAGTAAACTTCAGAATCTGAACATTTAGGCTCAAACACATCTGATAAAGTTCAGGATTGTTTGTTCCAGGTTTGATCAAAGTCTGCTTTAAATGACTGAAGTTACTCGACCTCAGTCCTTATCTGCAGTGACGGAGGTTAAGTCCTGACCTGCGATCTTCTCCTTTCCCTCTCAGATAAACCATGGACTTCTCCTGGTTCCTTCTCCTCGTGTCGGCCGCCGTCTTCGTCTCCATCGTCCTCCTGGCCGTCATCTGTTTGGACTGCAGGAACAAAGGTCCACTGCGTGGGTGAAAGTTGCAGTTGACACTGTATCAACCTGCGGCTAACCGCTGTTAACCACAGGCTGACCTGACTCGAGCACAAACCACCCTGTGGTTTTCACAAACGCCTTTTATCTCTGACTCAGATCTTTCACACCCATCGTGTCCAGCACAGCGTCGTCTGAGATTTCTGCTTTGAGCTACTGACACATTATAATCTTTCTTTTCTCGCCCATCAGGGTCCATCCAACAAACAGCTTCAGAAGAGTACACGTAAGTGTTTCCGTCTGCATCACAGAGGAACTTTTCATCGATGAGTCAAAGCTTAAAAACGACGATGTTCTTTTTTTCAGATCACCTGAATTCAGAGTCATCCATCCAGGTGAGTCTGAAACATCCGTCCAACCATCAGCTGGTTGATTCTGCTCTGTTATACGAAGTGATGTCGGTCACATTTGCACCTCTGTGTTTTTATTCTGCGCAGCTTTGCGTGACTCACACTTCAAAATAATCGGTCTCATTATTGCTCGTCTCTTTAAGCTCCTCTCTCCGTGCCAACTTCCAGAAGCCTTGCGAGCGGCAGCATCAGCGTTGGTAAGCTTTGAAATCAGCCTGAGCTTTGGTCTGTGTGCGTACCCTCAAACTGTGGTCACATTTAACATCAACGCTAACTTCAAATAAAATAACTAATACAATACAACCTTATTTGTACAGCACATTTAAAAAGCAGCGGTACACCAAAGAGCTTCACAGTAATACAATAAATTAGAGACAGGAACCAGAACAGGGTCCAAATACACCAACAGGTGGAGAGCACTAATTAGCCTCAGCGCAGTGCAAAATACAAAACACAAAACACAGATTATTCAGCAATAAAATAAAATGATTAAAACTACGTAAGGGAACATTTGCAGGATACAGGCACTAACTAGGGAAGGCTAGATTGAATAAATGGGTTTCAATCACGATTTAAAAGATTGAACTGATTCGGTGAATAGCAGTAGGACGATTATTCCAGTTTGGGTGCAGCTATGGCAAAAGCATGATCACCTCTGGCCTTCAGCCGAGACCCAGGCTGCACTTGCCGGAGGTTTCTTCCTGTTAAAAGGGAGTTTTTCCTTCCCACTGTCGCCAAAGTGCTGCTCATAGGGGGTCATATGATTGTTGGGTTTTTCTCTGTATCTATGAAGCGCCTTGAGGCGACTTTTGTTGTGATTTGGCGCTATATAAATAAAATTGAATTGAATTGCACTGAGAGCAATTGGCCCGTTGAGCTCAGTGCTCTGCTAGGAGTGTCCAAGCTGAGAGGTTCAGGAAGATATCTGGGAGCAATGTTAGTTATCATTTTAAAGGTAAGCCATAGTATTTTAAAATCAATGCGGTATTTGATGGGACGCCAATGCAGGTCAGCGAGGATGGGAAACGAGTGTAACTAGCTGATGTAATCTGCTGGTTTGGTTTCACGGAGGTAAACGAAATAATAAAAACTGAAACTGTGACTTTGAGCTTTTAGGAGAAACTAAAGTTGTCCTCCCCGAGGACGGACGACTCTTAAAAACGGATACGAGTGCTTTATGTCTGTGCTGATGATGATGAAGCTAACACTGATCTGTGTTCCAGCCCAGCCGACCCTACCCCCGAAACCCATCATCATCACAACCCCTCCACCCGACCCCCACCTGCGGCTTCCTTTGTAAGTCTGTGTTATGAGCGCACCTGGTTCAGGTGATGAACGTTGGCGAGCAGGAGACGCTCTCCTGGGAGCGTGCAGAGCTTTAGAAATCGTTGTGTGATGTGCACAGATCTCTTTTTTGTGTTTCACAGTTCAACCAATCTGGAGCACAGACCTTACACCCCAACAGAGACTGGTGAGCCTGGAAAGGACGACGCATTATTTAAGTTGGATTTTTCTGTTTTACCTTCTCACCCAAACCTGTTGCTCCATTTCTGTCCTACAGAGAGCAACCCGAGTTATGAGAATCCAGGTACGGGTACACCCTCCTCTTTTTGCAGTCAGACCCATTTGCATTTGCACAGTGAGCCCAGCATCAGTCAGATGAAGCTCAGATCATCAGATGCACAGCTGCTGTGGTCCAGAGGCTCAGACCCATCTGAGTCTCATTTTTGATGAGCCACACGATTAGACTTTATGCCAGGAGTACACCGGCTTGTTGCTTGTTCAGAGGAACAGCTCAGAGTTTGGAAAGAGGAGTTTCGTGAAGATGTTTCACCTCTCAGGCTGCCACAGTTCAGAACTGACATCTGATAAGTTTAGACTGGTTGGTGCAGAGTTGGTTGGAGGAGGTGGAGGTTGATGATCCGCTGCGGTGACCTCTAAAGGAAGCAGCTGGGAGATGAAGATTTCCTTTTAATCTCAATATTGAGACATTTCCGTGTGAAAAACAGAAACTAGCGACTGACTTTCATGACTTTGTCTTGTTGGTGTTGACGTCCAAGACTTGAAGCTTCTCGGCCTCCAAAAGCGATTCATCAGTGAGACTTGTGGAAACTGTTAGACTGGATTTAATATGTTTAACTCCGAGATGTTAGGATTTATTTAACTTTGAGATTAGTTAAACTGGACCTGGGATTTAATATTGGACCTCTTTAACCTGGTTATGGTTGTAGTGGACTGGTTGAGCTCTTTGGACTGGGCGAGCTGGTCTGGACCGGGATTAAACTGCAGACTGATTAGAATCTGGGATTTGTTAGATTTAACTCTTGGGCTTGTGGGGATGAACTCAGGAAGAAAACTGACCTTTGACCCTGTGATGTCAGTGTGCGGGAACGTGATGTTTAGCTGACTTTTGTTTTTCCACAGAACCTGAGAAGGACGTTGACGTTGACGATAATTACATGTAGGTTTCCACGTGCAGCTTCCAGCTGGTGTTTGCACCTCAGTGATGACGCTCTAAACTGACCTTCCTCTTCTTCTGTGGTTTCCCCAGAGAGGTGTTACCTGACAATCCGGAGGAGAGCAAAGGAGTCCCCGTGGACATCGAGAGCCGAGCCTCGACGCCCAGTTCAGGTGCAGTTTGGATCTTTCGCCGTAAAACACGGACGTTGGGGAGTCACCAGAATGTGGACTCATCAGCTGTTTGTGCTCTTTCACAGATCATAATTACGTGAACCTCGATGGTAAGACAACATCGTTGTTCTCTTTCCGATTGAATCTCAGCTTCAACCCGTTTCAAATGTTTCTTTTCCTTTTATTTAAAACGAAAACAAAACAGGAAAGTATGACAAGTTTTAAAACGTCTGAACGTCAGAATTCATTTTTAATCACGCCACATCGCCTCCTCTGTTCTCTGCTCAGAAGAAGACGACGACGACGACGACAAACCCTATGAGAACGTGGCACCAATAGGTATATTGCACTGTGCACCTGACGCTATGCTCCAACTATCCGGTACCTTCCCTCGTCGTGCGACTTATCAAAGTAAAGTCTTCTTTTGATTGACAAGTCATCAGCCAATAAGCTTCCTCGATAATCCTCCTCTGTGACAGAATAACTCACTGAGTGTTTTGGTTTTTTAAACACGTGGTTATAAAAGGTCGGATGTTTGTCTTTTCTTCAGGGTCCACTCCGGGTTCATCCGCTCAGAGCAGCGACGACGAGTACGAGGAGTCCAACTACGTCAACCAACCTGTGAGTTGAAGCGACTCGCCAACATTCAGCTTCTCGTTGGAGACGTCGGCTCAGTCTGTCTTCTTCTTTTCAGATGGGACTAGTCAACCACTGACGGCCACATCGAGCGTTCACTTTCCTCCACAACGACGTCCGACCACAGAGTTTTTTTTCTTTTCTTTTTTAAAGCTGAACGACTGAGAAAAGAAACTGAGATGAAGACCTGAAACACCTTCCTCCCCACTTCCTGCAGGCTCAGCAGTGTCGGTGTGATCAGACTTTAAAGACGGAGGCGTAAAACTGCACAAACTGACTTCCACTTTGGCCATCAGATACCTGGAAACCAGGTAAATGCCAGCCGTGCTCTGGAGGAATCCATCCTGTTCCAGCGGCGTCCTCGGTCCAAACAGGAAGTTTTGCTTCTTTGGTTTTGTGTAAATATCTGCTGGAGTGTTTTTGGACCTTTATGCTGCAGTTACACTCGGGAACCTGGAGCGGCGCGACTCGACCGGAAATGACATGTGATCTGTTTACGGTGAGGATTTCTGTTTGCAAAATTACACACTCGGCAATTTTGTAGAGCAATAAAACCAGAATACAACCAGCCGAGCGTCCCCGCGGCAGACGAGTCCGATCATCGCGCCGTCACAGCGACCGCAGACGGCCTCACGCCAGCCGACCTCTGCCGTCACCTTAAAGTAATAACCGGGCAGTCAGATTTCGTTTCCTCCTTAGTGGGTAGACTGCCGTCCCATCTTCAAACCTGCTCCCCCTACAGGCTGGAACCGGAACAGGAAGTCAGTTGCTGTGTCCCAATTCAGGGTCTGCACGCTTGAAGTACGCGCACTACGTACGGTGCGTACTATAAGCACGGTCTAGCCTTCGACGCGCTGCTCAGGTTGCCTAGCAACCATGATACTAACCGCGAGAAACGCGAGATTGTTTGACAGAAATGAAGGAGAAAAATGTTTTGTTGGTCATTCATTTTTGTCATGACATCACTTTGATTAGTTGAGTATCTGAGGCTGAGACCACAGGACTGTAAAACATGATTCAAGGGCTTCATTTCTGTACTGAACAGTTATTTAAGATTAGCTAGTAAATAACAATTAGCTGATGTTGTTCATGAGACTAAAGTCATCTCACTGTGGTAATGTAAATATAATATGGCCAATATTATATCATTGTCAGATTATTATGAGATAGATTATATATATAGATATCTATATCTCTCTCTCTCTCTATATATATATATATATATATAGAGAGAGAGAGAGATATAGACATATAGAGATATAGATATCTATATCTCTCTCTATATATATATCTATATATATATAGAGAGAGAGATATAGACATATAGAGATATAGATATCTATATCTCTCTCTATATATATATATCTATATATATATATAGAGAGAGAGATATAGACATATAGAGATATAGATATCTATATCTCTATATATCTCTATATATATCTATATATATAGATAGATATATATAGATATATATAGAGATATCTATATCTCTCTCTATATATATATCTATATATATATATATATATATATATAGAGAGAGAGAGAGAGATATAGACATATAGAGATATAGATATCTATATCTCTATCTATCTATCTATATATATAGATATATATAGATAGATATAGAGATATATAGATATATATGTAGAGGCAGAAAGTACAAACATCACTAATGTCACATAACTTTGCCGACATGTGGCCAACAACAATGTTTTAATGTTCTTCGTTATTAAACATTCGCACATAATTAAGTGACGTCATATTCAGTACTTACTTTTGACAGTTCACTCTTGGCCCCTCCCTTCTGCCGTATTTTGCGGCAAAATTATCCACACCCACCGCCGCGCTATGAATTGTGGGATATATGGGACCACGAAGCGTGCACCGGACCACGCTTGATATTTGGGGAAATCGACGGCGCATTTGGAGTATGCATTTGAAGTACACTTCGAATTGGGACAGCCGTCGTCGCGTGGCGGTGACGTAACCGCACTTGAAATGTGTACTTCAAGCGTGCAGACCCTGAATTGGGACACAGCATGTGTTTGGTTGTGTGGCGGCTGGTCGCTGTGCAGGTTTCCCCGAGCGTCACCATAGAGACACCATAGAGTATTTATAAGTCATGAAGGTGGGAACACTAAATTAGGATCCTGTTATTCGCTTTTGTAGCAGCGACGAATGCAGCAGTGCGAGGAGGCGTCAGATCAGTTTCTCTCCAGTGACTCTGACTCAGAGCTTTTTCTCTTTTTTAAATATTTGACTTAAATACGTTAGGTTTTATTTCATTGGTTAACTCTTCCTTTCACACACCTCGCGTCATGAGGGGCGCCATGTTTGAGCTTTACTTTGATGACACCTCCTGAGAACGTTCTCATCATCCAGTGTTTTTCATGTATTTATGTGCAGTTTGCTGTTTGCTGTCGTCTCTGTAAAAACCTGAGTGTGAGAACTACAAATGTTTTTTAAAGAACTACAAATTAAACGTTTTAAAGAAAACCTGAATCTGTGTCTGACTCTATCTGCGCCCAGCTGCAGGTTACAGTGAATCAAACTCTTCACGGAGGCTGAAGCGGTTTCAGTGCTTTTATTAATAATGAACTGGTTTCGTCTGTAAAAAGGACAGAGGAAGAATGGGACACAAAGTTTCCACCAGTTTGAACGTCTTCAGTCCAGTTTCGTGTCCGTGTGTACAGACGGTCTCTGCCTACGTGTTAAAAATCGAGAAACTTCGCCTCACGCGAGGCGTTTCCGTCTGATCTGCTTTTTAAAAAACATCCAGGTGAGAACATCGACTCGTGTCAGGCGTGCGGGGAATGTTACGAGGTGGAGGTGCCGCCGCTGTCGTGAATCCGGCCGGCTTCAGTTGGCAGACGGATGGAAGGACAGCTGCTGGGCGGGGTGAGCCTGGACCTGGACAGCTGGAAGACACGAAACACAAAAGCTCGGATTAAATCCTCACCGCCCGGATCGCTGGAATTCAGGCCAGAGCGCCAACTGGAGCCAACCGTCTCCTGCTCGATGGCGCCGATGCACTCCCACATCTTAGATTAGGCTAATTATCATTGATTTGATTCATTTACTAATGATTCAGTGAACAATAAACCCCCCGACCTTCGACTTTGTTTGCTCAGCACCAAAGTTTCTGCTGAGGAGCTGAGATTTCATCTGCGGGAGGTTTGTTCCCCTCACCTTGACCGGGTCCGATGTAGAAGTGCTGCGGCGCCCCCTGCTGGGGCGGCGGGCCGTGCTGGGGGTTGGAGCCGGCACCCTGCTGAGGGGGGGCGTAATGCAGCATGACAGGCGGGGGGCCGTGGCCGGCGGCGTGGTGCGGTCCCGACATGCCGCCCGTTAAGTGAGCCTGCAGACGACAAACAGGAGAAAAGGGAGAAGTTTCAATCTGACAGCAGGGGGCGCCGAGCTCAAAGGATGAAAGAAACCTCCCTGTTATTAATCAGCTGATTAATATTATAATATAAATGTTTTTATTTTGGCGGATAAACCCTCCAGAACTTCACGTTTACCTCTGCAAACAACACACGGGGAGAACAGCTGATTCCTGACTTATTCTCACACATGAATCTAAAAACGGTTAAAGCGGCACAAACACCTCCATGTTTTATCTCAGGTGCTCTTCCTGTTCACCTGTGTGAGCTGGCTGATCGACGGGAAGCCGTGGGTCAGCTGCTGGGGCGTGGGCAGGCCGTATCCCTGCATGGCGTAGGCGGCCTGCGGCGAGCCGTGGCCCGGCGGCAGGTTAGGGGGCGTGGGAGCCGACAGACCTCCGGAGTGAAACAAGGACTGAGGTTGAGAAGCGCCCTGACTCACCTGAGGAGTGAATCAAATACATTTAAAACATTTAGAAAAACCTGACGTCGGCGTTATCCACAGTTTCTCCTGACTTTGAACAGAAGCTTCAGATTCGATGGATTAGTCATCGCTGGCGTCAGAGTGCACCCACCTGAGCGTGTCCTGGGCTGGGGGTCGTGTGCTGGGGTGGGGGGTGACTCCCAGTGGGTGTGCTGGAGGGCTGAGGAGGATGGAGGGAGCCCGAGTGGTGAGCATGGATGGACTGAGGAGCTGAGAGAGGAGGAAGGATGAACACAGGTGGGTTAAACCAGTCGCTGTTTAAAGAGTTTTCAGAGGAAACGTCCACGATGACGTCATCATCTAAGCACAAGATGGCGCAGTGACCTTTAACCTTTACTTAAGCAGACAAATAACAAGCATCTTCTTTACAACAGCAGCCCGAGGAAACGGGGATCGAACAAAGAGCGCACATCTACGAGCCGCTCTAAAACGCTGCCCCCTGGTGGTCAAAGTCTGGTTTAAACTAGGGGCGGGTTTTAATAATCGATTCATCGATTAAAATAGATTCTGGATAACGTGAAATCGATTCATTAAAATCCTGAATCGATTTTTTTAATATAAATTTATTTTGCCCGAAACGCCAGAAACTGAGGTTAAATCTCACAAAACTTTAACAACCACCAAACATTTAAAACAGTAACTGAGAGCAGGAACAGGATTCTGCACAGAGACGTGAACACGAAGCTCGACCCGCCGACGCATCAGGATCAGTGAGCTGTGACTTTCTCACCGACGGCACGGACACGGTCGGGGCTGAACGCCGACAGCTCGCTGATCCTGATGTTTCGGCGGGTCGAGCTTTGTGTTCACGCCCTTTTTGTGCTGATTCTGAAGCTGTTAGTTTATCTCTCCAAACAATATTGACCGAACCAGCAAAAGAAGATCCAAACTACGCTTCACATAAACATCGTCATGAACTCACTCTGACTTTTACTGTTTCGCTTCCACCAGGATAAAATCACACTTCATGCACAGCTCTCTCTCTCTCTCTCTCTCAACAGTTTCCTGTTGAGTAAATTGAATTGTTGAGTAAAAATATGTAAATGTACTGATCTGAATTATAATATTTCTGACTGTCTGAGGCAAAATTTCCCAGATTCAAATTGAATTGAATCTAGAAACCAGTGATGATACCCAGCTCTAGTTTATTTTATTTTATTTTTTTTGGTTTAAACGTCTTTTTTTGCACGACCTGTAAATGTTTACGTCTTTATGCAGACGACACAACCACCAAACTCCTCCAGGGGTGTGAAACATCTGGCCCAGAGCCCAGACGAGGCCTGTCTGAGGGTCCAGTCTGGCCCCTGGATGCTCTGAGAGTGAAGACTGACGAGGTCAGCCCAACAGGTCTCCTCCACCCTCCTCCTGAACCCCCGCTCTCCACCAACACCACAGTGAGAGACTGTAGGGAGGAGGTGAAGCACCTGACTGGGTGGGGTTCTCACAATAACCTGCCGTCCCCACCCACTCCACCCTGCCTACACTCTTCTGCATGTATTTGAGCTCATCGCTAATCTGATATTCTTCCAGATGTGTTGATGTCAGCGTCATCACAGAGGAGTCGAACAGTCAGAGCTCTCGAATCTGTGTGAAGCACAAAGACGTCGAGTCGTCTGTTGTTCCTGTGAAGATCCTCAGAGTCTCTAAACGTCCTGTTTCAGACACGTTCAGACTGAATCTTCTTCTTTACAGTAAATATTTACTTGTTATTAAGCAGCAACTCTGATTGTGAACTCTGTTCATGTGAAACAAAAGGAGATAAATTTGTGTTTGAAGCTCAAATTTGAACTTGCAGCTCCTCTCTTACCGTACATGGCCTGCTGGGGGCCCGGCGGGCCGTCAGCCTGCCCGGGGAACTGGGGGCCCGGAGGCCCGAGCGGCTGAGCGGCCCCGGAGGTCAGCATCCTCGCCCCCTGCAGCATCGAGTAGATCGGCTGTGATTGAAGAGAGAGGACAAAGTCAGCACGTGAACTCATCTTCCTGTAAACGTTTCCGTAACCGCCGCAGACACATCAACAGTCAGCGAGCGGCCCGTTACTGAGGTCGGCGTTTTGTGACGACTGCATGATAACACCTCACAGGAACCTGGTTCAGCGACAGGTGAAGAGCACGCTGCACTCACCTGTCCGTGGAAGTGTGGCGGCAAGGCCTGGATCACCTGACTGTACTGCAGGTAGGACTGGGGGTAAGACGCCACCAGCTGGGGCGCCGCTGCCGAGGCCGAGATCATGGAGGAGGCCGGGGAGCCGTGGTGCTCCGGGCGCGGACCCCCGACCAACCCTGGAGCAGAAGGACCCACGAGGTCACTAACGTACACCTGGATCACTGAACTCAACCTCAACAAATCTGAACGTCCAACGATCAAACTGCAGGACTAACAGACGCACGCACGGCGTCCTGATCTGAACTGGAGGAAGCTCGTTTCGTCCTCACAGGGACGTGAAGGCGTGAGTGCGGCGTGTACCTTTGGGTCTGGCGTACTTCCCCTGACTGATGGTCGACACGGTGTACTGATACAGCTGCGGAGCCTGAGGAGGAGACGAGGACGCCGTTACATCAGTGTCGTCACTAACCCCGCCCCCTGAGACAGTTAAATAAAAACACACCTGGATGGAGTGTCCCTGCAGGGGGAGGGGGGAGATGTAGGACAGGTAGTGTGCAGGTGGGCTGCTGTAGATGGCCCCTCCTCCTGGCTGTCCCGGGCCTGGGAGGACCAGCGCGGGGCTGGGCGGGGTCGGCCGAGGCGGGACGGGGTTCGAGGCGGGTTTCTGCAAGTCACAACGAGCGGCGTGTTTGAGAAGTCAGCACGAAGCACACGATTGGGGCGCGAGCTCGGAGGACTTACCGCGTTTCCTTTCACGGGGAGGAACTCCTTGGCGTTCGGATTCAGCGTCGAGTTTTTCACCTGCCTGAAAACATCACAGAGACGCGTGAACACGTGTCACGGCGCCATCACATTTACATTTGCTACTCGCTTCACTCACGCCGCAGTCGGCGTCGCCGTCTCCGCTCGCTCGCTGCTCAGCTCCCCTCCGATCGGGGTCGCGGTCGGCGAGCGGGGGCCGGGCGGAGCTGCAGGCAGCAGGGCAGCAGGTGCCGAGATGGGTGGAGCTACCTCTGTAGCCACGACAGGCCTCGGTGGGCTGGGAGACGACAAGGAGGAGGAGGAGGAACACTCCGTGGACGGGGTGGGGCTGTCCTGAAGGGGGTCTACAGAGGCGGGGCTCGCCAAAGGGGAGGAGCTCGCCTGCAGCTGAGTGACAAAGAGGAAGACCTCGAGGTGAGACGACTGCAGACGTTTCTTTCATTTTTTTTAAAATGACATCACAGCAGGTGACATCATGTGACATCATGTGACATCACCGTGGTTACCCTGAACTCTTTGCCAAACTTGCGCAGCTCCTCCAGCTGAGACCTCTGCGTCACGGACGGAGCTGCGAACAGGAAGAGAGGCGGCGTGAGGAGGGCTGACGCAGGCAGAGGCAGGCGGGTGGAGCTTTCTGTACCTTTGCTGTTCTTGCCGTCCTGTGGAGTGGGCGGACCTTCAGGCGGCTCTTTGGCGGCGTTGCCCAGGACTTCGCTCACTGCAGAGGAACACGTTAGCACAGGTTTCACACAGCGTGAGCGACATGCACGCGGCGCCGCACACAACACAAATCAAACATCAGCTCACCGTCCACGGGGAAGAGGGGGGTGGGGCCAGTGGGTTTGGTGGTGGTCGCCATGGTGACAGTGGAAAGGGAGGAGGAACCGGGGTCGACAGACGGAGGATCCTGGGGAGGAGCGTCTGGTTTCAGAGCACGAGATGCTGAAGGACGAGGAAGAGGAGGAACAGGTGAGCGTCCAGGAGGAAGGCTTTTATTCCCTTTTGTGCGTGTGTGCATGTGCGTGTGTGCATGTGCGTGTGTGCATGTGCGTGCATGTGCGCGCATGTGCGTGTGTGCATGTGCGTGTGTGCATGTGCGTGTGTGCATGTGCGTGCATGCGCGCGCATGTGCGTGCGGTACCTGCAGGCGTGGACTGGGAGTTGGGGCTCCGCAGCGTTCTGTTGCTCTGGAATCTCTGCAGGGACTTCGGAGACATTCTGGATGAAACTGAAGGAGACGATCAAACAGACGTTAGTGCATCATGTGACCACAAGAGGGAGCTGCTCGACACACACAGAAGCTTCGTACCGCCGTTTACGGACGAGCGCGAGGTGTCGGTTAGCGCCTGCGGGTGCGAGCGCGAGTGTGGAAGAACGTGGTTGGTGTGGGGCGGGCTGCTGGCGGCGGGCGGGCTGCTCCGTGATTGGCTGGGAGAGCAGGCGGTCCTGACAGACATGGGGCTGCTCCTATCAGAGGATGGTTTGGGGGAGGAGCAGCTGGGCGGGAGGTGTCTGGAGGGAGGCGGCGCCGCTCGGCCGGAGGCCGCGGGTCTGACGCTGCTGGCAGACGGGCCAATCTCTCGAGCCCTCTGAGGGAGGGGGACGTACTTCGCCTCCCTGGGAAACAGGAAGCGAGAGCAGCTTCAGGTCGGGAAAACTTATTGGGAATTTCTGGGGTAAATTCAGGCAGGAAAGTTTGTCATTTTTAAAATGTTTTATTATTTTCTGCCTCGCCAGGTGCGCCGTGTTCCCGTTACCTGCTCGTGGAGCTGAACCCAGGGCTCGTCCTCTCCTCCCGGACCACCGAGCTGTACTTGTCCTCCTCGCTCCTTCCCTCATCGTTCTCCAGGGAGACGCGGCGGCGGTACTGCAGGCTGCTCTCGATCTCACTGGCTAGCTGCGCCGCCCTCGCCTCCCGCTGCCGGTACACCTCCAAGTTCCCCCTCTGCAAAGGCATGCTGGGAAAAGCATGACAGGAGGAAGGAGACACCCTCATTTAAAAACTGTGGCAGCCGACGGGGCGCCGACGCTTCACAACATGTGAACATTTTTATATTTCACAGCTGGCAGACGCAGCTGGTGAAGCTGAAAAGGTTTGTTTCCTTACGTGTACATGGAGAGGCTCGAGTCGTAGGTCGACTTCACGCCGTACGCTTCCTCGTTAAACTTGAACATCTCGTTGGCGTCCCAGCCGTTCGACTGACACAAAGGGAAAAAAAACGAATGAATCGGAGACGATTTCAGCGAGGTACTCCACGCGAACCCAACAGGAAAATATCTTCAAAATCAGCAGGGCAGCGCTGACGAGCCAAAAGCATCAGTTTGTCCTGAATAATAAAATTCTGCTTCATTTGTTAATAAAACTGCACGTTTGAGATTTACAGGTAAGAGTCCATCTGATTTGTGTCGTTGGTTTTCAAACATTTCAGTGAGAAATTATTGTGAAATCGTCGGTGCAGCGGTGAGAGAAGCTGCAGTTCCTCTAACGTCCACCAGAGGCAGCAGTAGAGGTCAGTAAGAGCAGAGAGGGTGCTGCGGGTCGTAAATTCAAAGCTTCCTCACCGTGTCCGACTCCAGGTCAAAGCCGTCTCCGTTTCCATCCCCGTCCCAGCGCTGCAGCACCTTCTCCCGGTGCTCCCCGTTCAGCCGCGACGAGCCGATGGCCGAGTCCGTGAACGAGTCTGCAGACAAAAAAAATCAGGCTTCGGTGCGACCACTTCAGATCCTTCATCTCTGCAGCATCGACGCACAAACCATTTAACGCGCCGCTGATCATCACGTTATCCTGATCTTTGTTTTTTAAAGAAAATAGATGCAGCTCTAATCTAAACGTGGGCGGAGCCCGGTTACCTCTGACGGCAAAGGTCAAGTCGACGTCCCGGCACGTCATAGTGACGAGGTCAGCGGGGCTGAAGATCATGGTGTCAGTAACATCCTCGATCCTGGGAGCAGAGGGCTGGCCCCCTCCTCCTCCTCCTCCTCCTCCGTCACTCACTTTGTGAACAGCATCCACAGCCAGCTCACACTGACACATGCAGACAGATTACAGCCATTTAACCAGTGAAGCTTCTGCAGGCGTGTTTGATGCATCAAGTAAAGACTCAGTGATGGTAAAGACAAACCCCCACTAAGGGCAGGACTTGGTGACAGTGGGGAAGAAGAACTCCCTTTTAACAGGAAGAAACCTCCAACGGGAGCAGACTCAGACACAGACAGGACAGAGCCGTGTGTCTGAACCCCTGGGAAGGTCAAAATATCAGCTGTTTTAAAAGAGTCACCTGCGAGCTCAGCGTCTTGAAGATCCCCTCGTACACGGCACCATTTTTCACTCTCACGTCGCAGGTGGAGCCCTGGAAGCAGCAGAGAGGACGCTTCAGCGCATCATTCAGCCAAAAAACACCAAGCAGAAAGAAAAAGAAATGGACTCACCACCACCGCTGTGAGGAAGTGAAGCATGCGCGCGTTGTTGTAGACGCCTTCAAATACCTGCAGATACAGGTGAGGCGTGAGAGCAGGTCATACTTAAGGTGCAGGTAAAGTCAGCTGATTGTGAGGCGTCAGGTGGGAAAAGTACACGTTTTCATTAAATACAGCGCAGAGCCGCTGAAGTGTCAGCTGACAGCTCGAGTCCACCAATGAAAACACGTTTCAAACATCCACAAGTTGTTTTATTGTTTGAGAGAAGAAAACGTTAAAGGTTGAGACGCTAACCCAACCTGTCCCAGTCTGAGTTCTCCACAGGCCAGAGATTCAAGGTTAACGAGCCCTGACAGACTGCCTACCTGTCCAGGTGTACCCCACCTCCCGGCCTATGAGAGCAAACATGGTCAAACACAATCCTGAATTGGATAAATGGAAGAAAATGGATGGAAAAGAGACGTTTCAGTGGCAGAAACAAGCTTCCACATCTGAGCCTGTGATGACTTATTTTGGAGTTTCATAGTAAAGTCTTTTATTCAGGCTGTTTGCAAACAGCAGGAGCGTGTCAGCTGACCAGACACACCTGTCCGAGACCAGCAGTCACCTGTACTTACAGAGCTGCGCACAGGAGGAGACTGCGTCAGTGGAGGTGGCTTCATGGTGCTCCTGCTCCTGAAAAAGGAGGGCAAAGCGTCAGGTAGACAGATTACAGGTAAAACGTCCTCTGTGCGAACAATGACATCAAAGAGTCCGCCTCTGCAGAAAGCCGCCAAAGCAGCTGAAGCCTAGCATGCAACGATCTGGCCCTGCCCGCACACACGGCGCCGTCCCGCAAAGGTGGCGCAGTTTTACCGCAGAATCGTAAAGTAAGCTAGCGCAGCAGGCTAACGGCGCTAGCTCAGGGACACGGCGACTTTTAAACAAACGAACCGCCACAAACGGCCAGAGTGACACGTGCACGAGGCTTAGCGTGTAAATAATACTTTTTAGTCACGTGCATCCCCGTTACTCCGGTGTTGTCGTCCCGGTACGAAGTCACGCGGTTTGACAGGCCGAACACAGCGCACCTGGAAAACAACAACAAAACAGCGCCAGGTGCGCTCGATTTACCGCACCCGGGTCCCGCCGCCCACGTGATGCGGCCCCACTGTGGCGGGCGGCCCGATCCACGGATTCCACTTCAAATTCAAACGAACGCGTTCATGAGCGGAGCAGCTTGGACTGCGTGTAAATGACCATTCCTGTGACGTAAGCACTCAGCTGCCCTGATGCGGCAACTTCCACGCTACGCCCCTACTCACCAGGCCCGCCCCGGTAATTAAAACGAGCGCACTAAACGCAAACCCCGCCCACTTATCTACATTAGGCAACCGATTCGTTGGTTTTTGTCGCCGTCGTTTTCTCATTGATTAGAGTTCCTGTCAATCATACGTCACCCTGTTTAAGTAACGTTACATCGACGCTCGCGTGCGTTTTGTTTTTGTTTAGTTTTTAACGTCGCGACAGTAAAAAACAAAAACAAGCAAAAAAGTACAAACCTGAGATCCGGTTCAGTCATCCTTCACTGGCTTTCATCCAGAATCGACTTTAAAGTAATGCCTGCACCTTTCAGTGAAGTTCAGATTTATTGAAGCACTTTGCATTTTAAATATGCGCCCATGTCTGAAAATGAGCTGTAATATTATGCAGTACCACCTCAGGTTGTTCGCATCACACCTTGCATCATCATGGACTCCAGATTGTTCCTAACATCTTATCATTTTGAGATCACGACTGTACAAATACACCATGTCCATCTTGAAGACGAAGCAGCTCCTCTTTTGAGCTGAAGAAGCTCAGAAATCTGCAGTTCCTGCAACATCCACCAGAGGCGAACCGACAGGTGAAAGGCAGCTGTAGCCGCTCGCTTCACCTGAACTGGACCTCTGGACCATGTTTGTGTTGTCGGAGCCCTCTGACCAATAATATGGCTGCTGTGAGGTCACTGTACTAACAGACGGTCCAACAGGAGTGAGCTCCAGTTCTATGAAACTGCTGGATTTGATTGGATGATATTTAACCGTTTCACACAGTGGTCACTACAGTCACAGCTATTCAAAGGCTGTTTGCTTGTATGTGTCAGTGTTGATGGTATACTTTCACATAAACCACTACATTGGACACTGATGTCACTCCATACCTGTCACCCACTCCAAAGGTGATGTTGTAAAAGTCTTTGAAATGCACGTTTAAACAAAAATGAAAAGAAAAATGAAGTTTAGAATTTTTTCATGCCTAAATATGAATAAAAATACTTAAAACCAATCCAGATTGTCATAATGCATGAAAGTGTTAATTAGCAGGTATCTTAGTCTGTGATGCTAAAACCAGTACATACACATTCACCTAATGGTTTTTAGCCAAAACAGTGCACAATAAGTGTAGCACCCCCTGGTGTCAGCCACTGCAACTACAGTCTACAATTAAATGTAATTAAGGAATAACGTAAAACACGTGAGATTAAATCAGTAAAAACACTGATTTACATGATTAAATATACTGCTGGGATTTTGATCATCTGGTCTTAAATCTGCTGTGGAGCAACTTAAGAAAATTTCAGACCAATTATTTTTGTCAGCTTTTTAAAGGTGGATGAACCCGACTCCAGTATTTGATCAGCGTCTAATAAAACCACAACACCACCCCAGGAAAGGTTTTTTAAAAAAAAAAAAGACCACAGACACAGAGCAGTACGTTTCACTATATTTATATTATATCATTATCATTAAATTCAATGTAGTACCTGAAACTAACCACACAGGCCAGACAGACGCTGCCGTCCGGCTTCAAACACACGGTCCCAGCAAAGAGAGAAAGAGACAGAGAAAGGCACAAAGAGTTCTGAAACTGAGAAAAGGACACAGAACATGATGATGATGATCAGACGAGTACATGAGCAAAGGAAAGCAGAGCGAGACTGGTGGGCTATGACATGAGTAAATGAACCGAGCGACAGATGCAGGCAGAGGTGATGAGACGACACAGAAAGGCACAAGGAGAAAAAGTATTTCATCGACATTTGCTGCTATAATTTTAATGATGCAGGACGAGGCAGAGGAGGAGGGGGGGGCAGATTGAAAAGGGCGAGGGATCCCGCCACCTGCACAACGAGTCCTATATCGTCATCGTTCCTTCTTTTTATCCCCAAACGTAAAAAGGCACAAACATCTGAACTGAACCACAAGATGAGTCGGAACAAGTGTAACATGAAGCGTAACAAAGACAAATGTAATACTATCACTCTGACCCTCAGGATTATCGTTTCCATCTTATCGGTGCTGAACCATCAGCTCTGAGCTCAGACTCTGAGCGTCGGAGAGAAAAAGCGAGAGAGAGAGAGAGAGACATTTAAACTGAGTGATGCTGCTGAGTGACTGAGGTAAATGTTTCCTGCCTGATCCAGACCCGACCCGCCTCCTCTCAGGCGGCGCCAAACCAAACTCCTTAAAAGTAAAACTTTACTGCTCAGGACGTTCGTCTCAAAGGTGCGACTGATTGAGCAGCACGATTGGGGGGGGGGGGGGGTGCACATGATGTCACTGCACGTCGTTATTTACGAAAGTTAAAACATTCGAGGCCTGAATGGTCACTAGTGAGAAAAATTAATAAAAAAAACAAAACTAAATATCACTCTAAATCAGGGGTGTCAAACATAAGGCCCGGGGGCCAGGAGCGGCCCAGCAGAGAGTCATATCTGGCCCACTGGATGCTTTTGGTGGAGGTGATGTAGATTTGAGTTTTACAGCTTTTCCTGCTGATAATGACCGCGGCCAATCACATCGCACCAAACTACGTGAAACTGAAATGAGAACAGCTCTGCGTCTTCAGTAACTGCTACAGAAACGACGACGTCAGCGTCGACACGTGCACGCCAACATCAGCGTAACGTGTAGAAAAACAGACACGCTGCTGAATGTGTGCTTTTCCTTACATTAACATGTCGGGATTTTAAACATGGTTACACTTTCTTACACTGAAAGGAGTCTCACTGACCCCGCCCACTTAAAGTCACAGTGGGCTCCACGTGGCCCGCGGTGGACGAGGAGTTTGAGCCCTACAGGAATCCTGCTGTGATTCAATTAAAATAAAAAAAAGTTAAAATGAGTTTCTGTAGCCGTCAGCGCGCTGGCTGCACAGGCCTGGGACACGTTTAAGAATTTAAAACAGTCGTGACGCTGCAGGGAAACGTTACGATTTTATTCGTCACCTCATGAATGCATCACAATATAAAGTGAGGCGACTGTTGTGATTTGGTGCTATATAAATAATGTAATTAAATTTAGTAAATGTGCCAATTTAAGGCTTTATTAAAACTTTATTAAAAGTCTCAAAAACTGCATTTAAATTTGAAAAACAAAAATCTGAGCTGCACCAAACGCCACTGATGACATCTGATGTTTTAATGCTGATAAACTCAGACTCAGCTTAAAAATGTCCGTTTAAGACCGACGAACGTTTTTAAAGACGTACGAGTCAAGAAAGTCGGACGTTAAGCTAAAGTAAAAGACATTTTAATGCTCACTAAGAACGATGCCGACACCACAGGCCAAACTAAACACACGTGATATTTTAAAGGAAGTGACGAGCAGCTCACCGAACATTGCCCCGCCCCCCCGTGATGAAGGTGATGATTGGTGGACTCAGTCCAACAGCAGCGAGTATCGTTACAGTCTCACACTGGCAATAACGACGTTTAATATAATAAAAAGTTAACGCACCGACTTGTGTCAAAGTCCAAAAGTGAAAATAAAACAAAGCCCAAAATGTGCTCAACCAAGAACGAATGAGAGTCCGTCATGAAGGCGTCAGCCTGCGGCGCCTCACATTCAGTCAGCGTTTCTCCTTTGATCATCACAGACCAACAAACACCCCGGTGCAGACGTCACCATCGTGTTGTTTTAAAGGCGTTTAGAATAAATAATAGCAGCAGCTGAACGTACGGTCAGCTCAGTGAGAGCGCCACAGTGAAACGACAACGTGCACCTCGGCGTCCTGACGACGCTAAAAAACTGTATTTGTGACGAACGTGAGGAAAAACGTGATTCCACCATTTAAACTACGACCTGTGAAAGTGAAGCAGTGAACGTAAACAGTGGCTTTAGTGTTAACATCATCTGTAGTCACGTGTTGTGTGGGCGGAGTTTAAGTGTTAGTGTGGGGGTTTAGAAACTGCTACCTGGCCGAGCGCGGCTTCAGAAACTACATTTATTCAACATTTCCGTCGTTCGGTTTGCTGCGGCGCCGCGATATTTCGGGTCTGGCTGCTGAAGCAAGAATCTGTAGTATGTTTGGCCTCTGGCTGGCGTGCGCCGTCCTGACAGGACCGCTGTGAGGTATCGTCGGGTCTGCTGGCGTCACAGGGCGGAGCCTGCTGCGAGGCGTACCGGCAAAACAAAACAAAGCTTATCTGGCTATAAAGAAATGTACCGCTCGTTAGTGTCGTGAAGCTGCGCTCACCCGCCTCCGCGTCTCTCTCTCACATAGTGTTAGTACTTTGACTCCTCCCCCTCCTCGCTAACAAAATTAAAATACTGGTTATGAATGGCTATGATGTACGCCGCCTCATCCAATCCAACGTTCACGCACACTCAAACACACATACGCCTCCTCCTCCATCAGAAGAAGGAGTACTGGTTATCGATGGCTCGGGGCACCCTCGCTCCCTCCCTCTCTTCTCCGTCTGCAGCTTCTAGTTGGCGGAGAGGCGTGTCCCTGTCCCTCTCCTCCCAGTCCTCCACGCCACCTCCGCTACCGCCTCCACTTCCTCCTGTGGTTGTGGTCGTCACTGCCGACACCGCTGCTGCTCCTCCAACCTCCATTTCATTTCCTCTCTCCTGGGGCGGAGTCGGGGGCGGGGGGCGGCCCGGCGGCAGGGGAGGAGGCTGAGGAGGGCTACGGGGTCTGCTGGTCAAGTCTGCAAGGACAGAGGAGAGGAGGAGAAAAGGAAGAAAAGGGGAAGGGGGTAAGAGAGGGAGAAGAGTGTAAATAAAGGCAGAAGAGGAGGAGGATGAGGAGGGGGGAGGAAGAGGAGGAAATAAGGCCGAAAGTGAAACAGTCGGAGGAGAGGAAGATGAGAGGTGGGAGACAAAGAGAGACGACAGTGAGTGGCTGGTTAGGTGGAAGGAGTCAGCGGTCGTCAAGTCCATGGGAGTCATGGAGGCAGTCCAATTCAAGGACACACACACACACACACACACATCATCACTCCTGCTAACAGGTCACATGACTGCTCATCCACTCAGGCCGGGGTTTATAAATGTCGTTCGCTCTTAAACTCACCTGTTTTCTTCTAAACTCAGAATATTTTGTGGGAAAAATCAAAGTTTTCTTTTAAATTTTGGGCAGTTATCCTAAAAATCCCCCCTCCCCTCCCCCAGTACAGCCACCTTTAAAGTAAACAGGAAATTAAAAATGAACTCTCTCCTGATTGGCTGTGGAGTGTCACATGACCAGAGCCAAACTAAAACCCAAACATTTGTTCGTTCACTTCCTCGCTCTCGCTCTCTCAGCCGAGTCCGGTCTCACTTACACACAGTCAGAGATGGGGGTTGATGGAGAGTCAGGATGGCGCGTGGTGATGACATCACAGGCTGTAGGCCGACTGCCCGCCCTGTCCCGGCCTGCAAGGGGCGAGCCAACGGATACAAGACAACAACAGAGAGGTCAGAACAGCGATGGGTGCAGTAACACAGGACAGATGGAGCAGGGGTGGAGGTGGGCGGAGCTTCTCCTCACAGGTGTGACGGCACTCCCGTTTGATCAAACCACCCAAACAATGTTTTCAGGCTCTGATTCTGGATCGGTCGTTGTTTCCCCGTCACACTCGTGCTGTCATTAAAGCTTTTTTAGCTGAGAATAAAACTCCAGCATCTGATTTTCAGCAGGTGAGACTTCCTGCTGCCAGGCTGAGGTCACAGCGAGGTCACAGCGAGGTCACAGCCATCAGGACGTTTTAAATTTAGCAATTAACCAGCAACTTTTAAAATATTTAATCTGGAGACTTTACTGGCTGGACATCAACATGAAGATGTTTACACATGAACAGAACAGGAAGTCATCTGCAGGAAGGAGGGAACACATGGCGTGTTACTAACGTGACGCGGGCAGACGGCAGGTCTGCAGGCGTCTGCACACCTGACTGAACAGTTTCAACTCAGTGCAACTTAACACTGTTGCTACGCGACGGCAAAGCTGACCACAGGAGACAGCGCCTACTTTTCCAGCAGCTGCACATCTGCAAGTTGCTTTGCAACCCCTCGCCGCCTCCGCAGAGCTCCTTTAAATTTACTTTTCATCCAGTTTAATTTTAAATGGAAATTCCAAGAACAGGAACGCCAGTATTCCAACGAATAATCATTTCTGGAAATGGTGACAGTATCAGTGATGTCATAAGTTGTTAGATGATCAAAGATTCAAACTCATTTAAGTCTCGTCTGATTTGTCATTAATTAGTCGCCGGGAACACCTGGCGTTCTCACTCGTACCTGGCTGCCGTATGGCGGTAGCGCCCACGAAGCTGATGAGCGTGACGTCGGAGGCGCCGCCGGACTCCAGGGGGATCGGGTGCACGCGGAAGTGCTCGAGCATGTCGAAGATGGACTGGAACCACAGGTGCTGCACTCGACACTGACCGTCCTCATTCAGCGAGAGGCGGAGGTGCTGCGGGGAAGAAGGCAACGACACGTTTAAAGCGTACGCGTCATCACGCCACACAGACGTGAACCAGCTCGTCAAACAGGACGGATAAGAGGATCCAGACTAACATCTGCCGGGATGCTCTCGCCTCACCTTGGCTTTTCCCTGGAAGTTGAAGGTGAGGACGTATTCTCCGCGCCGCGTCTCGCTTTGACGGACCAGAAAGACGCCGTGGCTCGCCGGGCCTCCAGCCAGCACCAGCTGAGCGGCTTTGAGGCGGGACAGCGTGCCGTGGAACCACTGACACTCGCTGAGCGGGTGCTCCACCGCCTCAACCGGCGTCACGTCAGAGAAGAGGAAAGACCCTGGGTGGAGGAAGGGTTTGTGTAAAGCTAGTGAGGTCATCACGCTGTGACATCACAGCATCGATATACCGCCATCACCCAACAAACCTCTACAGAGACAAGAATCTACTCCAACCGTTTGTGCAGGTATTCTGACGCATGTGTGACATCATTACATGTTGTACACGTGACCACGTTACAGCACGCCACCTGAAGCCGCAGAGGCTACAGCTGGACGTGGATCACACATGTTCAGATGCATCAGAAATATTTTTGAAAAAATAAAACAAATCTCTGGGTCAGGCTCACCTGTGGCGTCTGGCGTCTCAGCAAACGGCGTGCCGAGACTAGCCCCGCCCCCTCCGTGAATCCGGCCATCTGGTTCATCGAGAGGCGCTCGAGGTGGCAGCTCGGGCGGGAGAGGATCCATGAGAGGAGAGGAGCCTCCGATCCCGCCATAACACACTGATGTGCAGAAACGAGCGCAGATGGTCAAACGCTTTGATGCAGTGTGTTAGACGTACATGAACAGAAGCTCCGCCCACATCGGGGGGGTCTAGGTTCAGTAAACTCACACTCCATGCTCACCTTGTGAAAGGCGGTCACCGATCTCAGGCGTCCCGCTGATGTCCAACGGCCCCCCGCACACACCCTCGGCATCTTCCTGTTCGCTGTGGGAGGGAGAACGCGGTTATAGCCACACCCACACATGGAGCTGGTCAGGCAGCATGCCACTGCTTTGTGTTTGCTCACCTGAGACAGATGCCGTTCCTGATGTCACTGAGCCACGCCCTCATCTGAACGGCGTCTCGCGTCTCGATCACGTACTGCGTCGTCCCGTCCAGCTGAGAGCAGAAAGGACGCTTCATGTGTCAGTGAAACCTTCATGTATGAAAACGCCACGACTCCTAATATCAGTTTAGGCCCCTCCCCCTCATTCACAACAGATTAGCTGCACAGTGGAAACCCCCCCCCCCACTGTGCACTGATGGTGCTCCGAATCCATCGATGCTCAGCTTCTTCACATTTATGTTCCACAGAAATAAAAACCGCTCGCACGTATCTGGATCGTCACATTCTTCCTGCTGGTTTAGTTCCTGCGGCTAAAACAATGAAGCGGCCTGTGGTCATGTGGTACACCTTCAGCCGCCTTTAGCTTTCTGAGACATTCTGCACATTGCATACACGCATCTAATTGCACTGAGCGGCTGGCAGGTGATTGTGTAGACATAAGAATCAAAGCTGATGGTTGACATTGTGGTTACCTGCAGCAGGAAGGTGTTCTCCTTGTCGGGGACCTCGAGCGCCGTGGTGCTCCTCACATCCACGATGGAGCAGCAGGGGACAGTCAGCCGAGGCTTCGATGACTGAGACAAAAGGTTTGCCGTTTAGTTATACAGCAATTTAGCAGGTCAAAGGTCGTGTGTTCAGGCAGCTGGAGAAGTGTGGGTGATAGTGACACTAGGGGTGGGGAAAAAATGGATACTGTGTAGCATGGTGATATTTTGTTTCTAATAATGTATGGATACAGGGACAGCAGAAATCGATACTTTGTTACAAAAAGGTTTTTGTGCTCTGACTTCAGAGCATGTTGATCCTTTTTCTGAGCAACAATCCTGACATTCCTTCACTGTCCAAATGTGTTTAATAAACATGACAGTTTACTTATTTTAATTTAAGACATGTTTTATTTTAATTAAGTTTAAAACTTTTTTATTTAATGTAAAATTATATTTTGTTTTCATTTCCTTTCAAATTCTTCAGTTGCTGAAGGGGCTGCATAGTTTTCATAAACTGCATAGTTCAGAATAGCTATAATTGTACCAGATGGTTGATTCAGCTAAGTTGGACTAGACTGTAATACAAACCGTTCAGTTTGTCAACAATCAAACTGAAATGAGAGAAAGACTGAGTGTGAGACTTTGATATTAGAGAAAATGATGATTGATAAAGTTTACCTTTATGTACAGAATCTGAATATCGCAAAATATTTTTAAAAATTGCAATAATATCGTATCGTGGGATGTATGGTGATTCCCACCTCTAGGTGACACTGGCAGTCCTCCCACTCCTGACCAGTAACGACCAGGACAGGCTGAGCTACAAGTTATTCTGCTGACAGCTCCAACACAACCACCTTTATATTCCTGACTAATGAACCAATCGACTGACGGCTCGACACATTTAGCTGTTGCAGGGTTGATGGCAGGAAGTGAAGCTTTGTCACCTTTGTGGACTTTTTAAAGGCTCCTGTGACCCTCAAAGCTTCAGAAGACCAAATAAAAACAGTATTTAGACATTTCCACCACCATCATACTGATGTTTGAGCTCGTGTGGTTTTTACACTACTTTTCTGCAATATCGTTTTTTAATGATTCGAATTCGAGTCGTTTCAGCACCAACACAAGTTAAAAGTTTACTCAGAACTCACTTTGGGTGGGATGAAGAACTCCAGGTAGTACTCCTCTCCACGCTCGCCACCTTCTCTGTCCCGCTCTCGGAGGACCAGGCGACATTTGTGCCAGCGTCCTCCCCTCCAGGGCACGTTCCCCCCGCTGGCGAGAGACTGCACCGGTGGCGGCTGTGCTCCAGGAGACTGCGCTGAGGCAGGATTGTTGTCCGTACCGTGATGCAGCAGACCGAAGGAGAAGCCGGAGAAGCCGTGGCTGCCGCTCCACTCGTCGCTGGATGAGCTGACGCTCACCCCGCCCTCCCGTACCAGCCGGCCCACCTTCCTCGGAGGACCCATGGCGGCGGCGCTGCTCGGAGGCAGCGTCGCAGAGTGCGAGCCGGAGGCGGTCGAGGTGAGGATGGGAGGAGGGGATCGTGACAATCTGAGCTTCTCCAGACGATGGCTCCACTTCTCCTTCTCGCCTCCTTCGCCGTTGCTCCGCCGCCGATCCCGAGCAGCTTCTGACAACGACAGGGAGGTGGCGCTGCTCGACGACGAAGGCGGCAGCGAGGAGGAGGAGGAATGAGGCAGCGAGAGGGGCATGGACAGAGAAACGGGCATGGAGGAGGTGGGTGTGGGAGGCTGAGTGCCAGAGGTCCTCTTCGAGGTGTCCTGCACGCCCATGGTGTAGCTGTAGCTGGAGGGCAGCTGCGCCTGCGTGGCGTCGCTGGAGGAGCTGCGCCAGTGCAGGATGCCGCGCACGCTGCCCCGCACGCTGCGCCCCACGTTCCGCAGCGAGAAACGCTTCTTCAGCTTGTTTTTGGAGGAGCCGGGTGTGCCGCTCGCCTTGGAGCCGGGCGGAGGAGTGACGGAGGAGGGTGGATTCTGAGGAGTGTGGGAGGAGTCTGCGTTGTCCACCTCTGACGAGTCCGCTTCCCGTTCTTCTAGCTCTTCGCCGACGGACGCCGCCCCGAGCCAGCTGTCCTCCTCTTCCTCCACCGGCGCGTCGCCGTTCCCTGGAGCCATCAAGCTCCGACTCTCCTCACGCCTCCCGTTGTTCCCGCCTACTGAAGAGCAGCACGATGACGAAGATGATGGAGGCATGACTTGGCTGTGGGCGTAAGAATCCTGAAACCTGTCCCCGCCACGGTTCTCCAACACAAGACGTGCCGGCGCCGGCTTCGTGCCCCGCGTCGTGTTAGTCGGAGGGCACAGGGGGACCGCTCCAGTCGTGGACAGCGGCGAGACCGCCTCCTCTTCCAGAGACGTAGCGTCTGACTGGGGAGCCCAGCTCGCCATTTCATCCCGTGCAGAGGAACAGCTCGGCGGGAGAGCCCCCTCCAGCTCGCTCTGGAAATGGCGCACGAAGCGGTCGGTGAAGCGGCGGCAGAAGGCGGCGGCAGAGTCTGCGGAGTAGTGCGGGTTCTCCAAGAGAAACGCCCGGAAGTGACGTGCAAAGTCGCCGGCTGCGACGCGGGCGTGGAGCTCACAGAATTCGGTCCAGCTCAAGCAAGGTGAGGGCGATGGCGTGGGCGTGTCCGACAGCGAGGACGGATGGGCCTGGGATGGCGGGCTCATCAGCGGAGGGAGAGGGGGAGGGCGCGAGGACAAGGGCAGCAAGGAAGGAGAGGGCGGGGAAGGAGAGGGGGAGGGAGATGGAGGTAAAGGGGAGGAGTTTGCCGCCCGTGGGCTGGGTGGGGTTAAAAGGGAGCCGTTCATCCTCCTGAAAGGCGTGAGGCGCCGAGGGGCTCAAAGATCAGTCAGATTACTTCAGTGGGGGGGGGGCACCTGCACCACATCAGTCTACCAATTTACAAACGAGGGTGAAGCTCCGCCCCATCGAGGGAGAAAAAACCAAAACAAAAAACCACGATAACGACGGCGTTTAGAGGCGGTCAAACTTCTGCTACATTATTTATGAGACCAGCCAGAAAGAACCAAAGCAGAGAAGCCCCCACACAGGAAACGTGCAGTCTGAGGTTAGACGAGTCACGAGGTCCGCCTCTTCTTCAATGTCCGTCTGTATGACAGGAGCGCCGCCACATCCTAGAGACGGAAGAAAAACGTTAGTGACACGAGCAGAAACGGCGTCTGCACACTTTAACTGTTGAAGCATAACGAACATGAGATCAACGATGACCTTTAATGTGTGGAAATCTTTGTGATTCAAGGATTTTTATAGGAAACAGACCCACACATGAAGCGCTGATCAGGTGAACAGCGGCGCCGTTGGGATCAGAACGCGTAGAAACGACACGACAATCTGTTTGAGACTTTTTCCAACATCCACACCGGAATAATAAAAATATAAAACAGATCTGATGATTTTGAAAGAGCGATTTCTTTCTTAGTTAATTTTTTTAAGTAACTGTCACAGATTCAAATTTAACATCAGGGCGACGTTGAGACAGGAAGTGATTCAGTCATGCTTCGTTTTTGCTCAAACGTCGCAGGATTCAGCTGCCAGATTTACCACAGCGTCATGCCCATCAGTGCTGTTCTGCACTCTCATTGGTAATCAAGTGGAAGCTGAGGCAGGCGACTCAGGACCCGCCCATGTCGCCAGCGGTTATTTCACTCATCTTCATGTTGGACTGGACGCCTCTCGAGATCATGTCGACCTTCTAACATCGAGTTTAATTTGTCTTCTTCAGACTCGTCATTTAAACCTTTGTGTTATCGTTGAATCAGTGTTGTGGCTCCTTCATATTGCTCAAAGAATTTTAGGGGTTTCGAGTTTGGTTCTTAAATATGATTCAGTTTTGTTACATTTTTTTTATATAACTTCCATTTGAAGTGATTTTATTATAGGCTGCGTTTAATGTTTTGGCTGCTGTAACAGGAAGTCTTTTGGTTAACAGATGTCTCACCTCATCGTAAGCACGTGTTTTACTTTGAACTAAAAATCTTCACTTCAGTTTCTGAAGTTTGAGGGCATTTAAACATTCAGTATCAACAGGTATAAAGTTTTAAGACACTCATTTCTTGAAATTTTGCTTACTGGGAGCCTCCAGATTTCTGAAGGTCTTTTAAAGTTTTTATTTGGACATTGGCTGCTTTTTCACTCATTTCCAGTCCAGTCATGTACCTGAGATTTTGTTAAGACTCTGAACTTTGACCTATGAATCACTCAAAGATAAAAAGGCTCCTGACTCATGGGATGCACCAGTGCTGTGTCCACACATAATAGTTTGATCTTTAGGCTCTTTGTCACCAGCTGCCTGTCACAAAAACACATTCGTTCTTATTTCATTGGCTGAATCTAAAGTACAGAAGATATCACGATTTGAAAGACAAGATGGTGTTTTTTTCATCTGGACCTTCAGCTGACCGTCTAACGTTCACTGCAGCCTCATCAGAAACAGCCTCAGAGGGCTGGCTGTCCAGAATCAGGGAAAGCGGGGACTTAAGGCTGAGCTATGCCACATTACATATGAAACACGGTGGAGGGTCTCATTTGCATTTTAGTCAGTGGTGTTTGAGATCTTTGAAAAGCACCATCAGAGTTTGATCAACCGTGCAAAACCATCGGGAAAAATGATTTTCAGCCTGACAAAGATGCCAAACACTGCTGAAGAGAGCAATAGTGGAGTATTATCAGTCATGGATCAACATTACTGAAGCAGTCTGGGATCATCCTGACACAGAACAGAACAAAGAAGCAGAAACATCCAAAAGAGCTTTGAATATCCTTCAAGAAGCCTGAAGAACGATTCCTGAAGCTCCTCACAGAAACGTCTGGCTACGCTGAAGAATAAAGCGCTCACACCAAACACTTACTTTCAATCTCACTAGAATTACACTCCCATTTTTGGCTTATTAACTACATTTCCATGTATGCTTGGCACACGTTTTCCTACGATATATAAAGACATAAGATGATTTAAGACTTTTGCACACTCCTGTCCAAAGATCAAACGTTCCAGTTTTTGTATATTAAAGATTGTTTGCTCACAGGGTTCTCGAAAACTGATTTATTGATCATTTTATTCCTAAAAACATCATTAAAACGGGTTTTTTAGTATCGTTTTATTTTGACCGCTGTTACCTTTCACCTTAATGACAAAACGATACGAACACTTCCCCCAGCACCTGATTATTGATTACAGATTATTGATAACAGAGCGTCTCACAGCAGCGTTAGGTGGCTAGTTAGCATGCTAACATGAACTAGCAGTGTGCTCATTCAGCTTCTTTAAAGACGTGCAACGTTAGCTGGCTAACGTTAGCCCCACAGACTCGACGTGCCCACGCACCTGCCCCTCAGTCGCGCCTGTGTTCAGTCAGCTGTTGCTGGTTTAAGTGGTCAGAGAGAAGATGACCACACACTGAATCATCCCACAGCAGTTGTAGCCAAACATTCCGCGAGCTAAGCTAACCGTTAGCCAGCTAGCTAGCTATTAATAAACCTAGCTATCAGTGTTTCCTGAGCACAGCGCGCGGCGTCTCGTGTACCTGCAGATCACAGTCCCGTGTCTCCATCCGTGTCTTTGGCTGAAGCTGGCACCATGCGTTTCATCTCTCCTCCAGCCTACATAACCGGACAAACAGCTTGTTATTATTGTTGCTGCTGCTGCTCGTGCTCGTGCTGCTAAATATGAATATTGCTATGCCTTGCCTGGACCCGTTCTTCTCGCAGTGGCCAAAATCTCGCGATCGTTGGCAGGTCGACGAGTGCAGCCTTTATATGACAGCGAAACAGCTGAACTCAATAATGAGGATTACTTTCAACAACAACAATAAACTTTAATCGTTCTAAATCGGAATTAGAAAAAATTAAAAAGCGATATTAAAACATTAGAAAATACACAAAATACAAACGAAATATTTTAAGACATTGATAACACGTTATGGGAAAAAGCCAGTCTATTGAATTTATTTTGTGTATTTCTTTTAATAAAAAACTGCTCTACTAGTGAGAGGAAGATTTGCCATTTACTGTTACTGTAGAAGTGATATCACTATAAGAGTAATATCTATAACTATAATTTTCCCATATTTCTGAAAGATCTGAATCAATTACACTGTAATTACTGACACATTGCCTCTGAGATTATCCCACAATATGCTTTTGATTTTCTGAACATTTCCAAATTTAACATGAGAAAAACTGTACCTTTAACTCACCATACAGCCACTGGATTTTCATCAAACAGCTGATAAAAAAACGTATAAATAAACGTAAAAAGAAAAAATAAATCAACGTTTTGATGCATGCTCAATCATTCAGGTAAGGAAATCCCAAAAGGTTGATTCTGTTTATCTGCACGTAGCGTCACTGAAAACACTACGTGCAGAAAGACAGAATCAAGCTTTTGGGAAATAAATATACATTTACAGGATGTAAAAGGAAATAAAATACAAGAAGAGCACCTCTTCTACCTATTCTGTGTGGAATCCACAATATAAGGCAAGGAAATCTTTTTCCTGCTGTTTTTAATCAAGTAAAGTCAGGGTCTAAGCAATAACTAGTCAATAATTTAAAGGAAAGCAGCAAATCTTCACGTCTAAGACGTGAGAATAATTTGTTTCAGGCGTCTTTTAAAGGGAAACAACTAAAGGAGAGATCATCAAATGAAAGAAGAGCCGAACAAATGTCTTCATTGCTTCAAGTGACAAGTTGAGTTCATTTTGTTAATATACTCGGTTTTATGGCCGTAAAGTCTAACATTTAAAATGAAATGATAATCAAACCAAAATGACAATTATATTATATTTCACTCTCACTTTATTGCTTTGGCATGTTTATGCCAGATATATATGATGTATATATTGACAAATCAAAACATATGATTTTTTTTCAGTGCAAAGAACAAGTAAAAAACATGAACATCACATTTAAATCAGTATTTTTATTTTTTATTATTCTTTTTTACATTGAAGACATTTGTGGCTTTAACAGCTTATATCATAAATAATAATCAAACTGGGATCATCAGACATCCAAAGACAAAACAAAATAAAACACTAAAAAGTCTGTCTGTGTCTGTTTAGTGTCGTTGTGAGTCCGACTGCAGCCATGAAGCTCTTTGGAGCCCTTTGGTGTCGCTCTGTGGGCCTTTGTGCTCCTTCAGTCTTTTTCTGTTTTTCAGTTTCTTGTGCCCATATCACTTCTCTTCATGGTAAACTTTCATCATGTTTTACTTATTTTGTGTCTTTTGCATTTGTTTTTATCAGTTTCTGGTCTGTTTTCTCTTTTTTAGCCCTCTGGTGTCTGTTTGTGTCATTTTACACTCCTTCACGGTCCTTTTGGATCATCTTTCTCTTATTTCTTTGTCTTTTTATGATGGTGTGGCAGCGTGTTATTACAGCATCAGTGAGAAGGTTCTGGATTTGAACAGCTTCATGTCGGGCCTCCTTTTAGCCGGTTAGTTCTTCTGTACAGACCTTTGTGGTCGCTGTGCTGCAGGTTTTCTTTGGGCCATATTTGATGTTGTCTGACAGCTCAGGATGCATCTTCATGCTCAGCTGCCCCGCCGCTCCACCTTACAGACCCAGGTGTGTTGTGATGTTTGCAATCCAGCCTGCAGGATATTCGCTGCAGTGCTGCATCGGAGCTCGATGAGTCTGCTGCCTCAGGTCTTATATTCTCCTTCCAGTGACTGTTTTGATCTTTACTTTGTGTCATCTTGGAAAAAATAAAATACTAATAAAAAGTCTCTCTGTGTCTGTTTCTGATGATTTTATCAAATGTCACACAAAGAGTTGGTCGAGGTTCTGCGCACAACATCCATTTATGATGTTAGAGGGAGAAACTCAACAACCCATCACCTCCTGACTGGATTTATGTGAATGACGGGATTCACAAGTAAAGTCTTGTGATTTTTAAAAACAGGAGTAGAATCTGTGCTTGTGGAATAATCCTGAAATCAGGATTTATGAGAACAAGAAAATATTGTTAGAATCACAAAAAGGTGGAGCTCTCTGGAGACTCGGGGACTTCTCCACCCCTCAGAACAAAATCATTTAGAAGGATGTGATTTTTAAAAAATTTAGAGATATTTAATCTGGATTAAGTGACACGGAAACACTTCAGCTCCTGCTACTCAGATGTTGTTTAATTATAATATCTGTAGTTACCTTCCAGAGTAATCTGAGTAATATTTATATTTCCTCACATTTATAGTGACGATCAAAGAGAAACCTGTTGTTAAAGCAGCTCAACGTGTTTCTAGAAGCTCTTTCTTTAAGCTGAACAACCAACCTGAGAAACCAAGTCAGGATTTAAGAACAAAGTGATGTTACTGGATTTTAAAAAAAGGTTCACCTGGAAAAAAAACCTCCAGAACCACAGAGAAGAAAATACTTATAAAAAAAAACGAATTTTATTCAGAGCGTCTGAACCTGGACTGACTGGGATAGACGTGAACACCTTCTCTGCAAATTATTTAGATTTGATTATTCTTCTGCAGTGAGTTTAAACCAGGAGTGAACAAATCTGTCCCCGGAGGGCGGGGTTATACAGGATCAGTAAAGACTGATTCAAACTACAAAGTCAATGGTGGAATTTAAAAAAATAAAAAAAAAACTTACCTGCTGGGAAAAGGTTTAGTAGTTATGAGCAAAGTCTTTAAAATTCGTTCAAATCCTCATGTTTCATCATGTTTACAGTAAATATAAAGGATCTGATGGTTCAGCTTCAGGACTGTGTGAAAACCGCAGTACAACAACTGGCCAGCAGGTGTCAGCAAAGCCTCAGGTCTGTTACAAATGTTAATAATAAACCTGAGCGAGTACATTACTGATGCTCTGTGCTTCCCTCATTATCATGTCTGTGGGCACCTTCCAGAATAATCTGAAGAGTTTCATCTAAAGAGAGAAGTTTAATGAAGAGCTGCGTGGGCTCATTTGGTTTAAAGATGTTTCTGCAGTAAACGTAAGAGCAGGGATGGGACAGTTTATTAGGCATTACAGACTCGTCCTCCATGAACTGCCATAAATTACAGCATGAATAACAAGCAGGATGTAGACCTGCACAGCACAGAGGGATGTGAGCACACTTACAGGCGGCAGTGTTTTGTAGGTTCGCTGTTGAAGTAACTGTGGGTTCAGTCTTCCTGCATAAAATCACTTTTCCTGCAGTTGCTGCTGCAGATGTTAGCTGTGTGGCTGTGGTGCGCATGCTCAGCCTGAAAGCGCTCATGCAGCAGGTGAAACATCTCTGACTGGGTCAAAGTGGTGAAGCTGAGGTGTAAATATTTCCCAACTCTGTAAAGGCGGTGAGCGTGACGAGGCTGCCGTCTCTGATGTTTGAGTTCATTTTCTGTCCTAATCACGGAAACGTGTTCCAGCTGCTGTGTCTGTGTTTTATTTACAAATGCTTTTCCACATCTCTGCTCTGACCCGCTGACAGCCTTCCCACCTCCAGAGTCCAAACTGGGGTTAAACTGGTCCTGATGAAGGACACCAGGTCACCCTGCTCGTGTAAATGTTTTTTTCTTTTTCTTCTTTAAGGTTGTGACTTTAAAGACTTAAAAGACCAATGAGAGGATTTTTTTTCTGCAGGTTCAAAGGTAACTTGGATTTTAAAAGGACGACAAACATGGTCACGTGACTGAACTGGGAGAACAGGATTTGTGTACAAAGAGCTGAATTGTTCTGTGAATGCTGTGGTTTCTTTCTGCTGCAGAGCAGTTATGGAAAAACAAAATGAAACTACAACAAACAACAATTTTGTATATTTTGTATTCATTTAACAGGATGGATGATGCGTGAGGGGGCGGGGCTGAAACCTTTAATGAGAAACTGCTGAAGGGCTGCAAAATACTCGATTACAATTATTTGTTTCTCTGTGTTTAAAGATCTTTGAGACTGAATGATTAAATCTGATGTTCAGCAGTCTTGCTGCAGAGCTTCATCAACATCAGCTGAAACTGACCTTTACTCACATTATGAAGATGCTTTTATTCCTTTATGTAAAAAAGTCTTAACAGTGTTTGTATTCATTTATTTGGGACAATAATAATGAGAGCATCGGTTTAAAGAGCAGCGAGGGTACAGGACTCAGCTGAGCTGGAGACCTCATCCCTGATTGGACCTTTAAGAAACAAACTGTTAAATGACCCCAAGTGAGACGATGAACCTGTGGTTAAATAATAAATCAGAAAAACTGATCCCCTTTGAAACGTTGAGTTATTAATGGGAAAATACAGCTGCTGGTTATAAGAAGAGAAATCTTCATTTTCTGTGTTAAAATAATTAGGCTGGTAAATGAAACCTGTGGACAGTTATTAATGTTATTACTTTAAAATAATCTGCAGATTAAATCTAGCAAATGCCGTCTGCTAACCTGAAGTAAGACTTTGACCACCAGGGGGCAGCGGTTTCCTGATCAGGGGATCTGAACGCGTCTTTAAGGACGCCTGCTGACACTGCTCCATCGTGTGGTTAATGTTGGTATTACATGACTGTAACCTGGCCCAAGTTGAGATTCAGTCCACCTTAAACACAGATGTTTGGGGCATGAGGTCAGCCTCAGTTTATTTACAAGGTTTTAAACAGGAGTTTACAAAAAGATCAGTCAGTTCTCACAAGTTTAAACTGTTCAGTAAAAAAAATGTACAAGTACAACAAATATGAAGTACTGGGTGATATATGTGTATATAAATACAGAGCTGCAGAGAAACAGGATTATCAGTGAAAATGTGACGTTTGTAACTTTAAATGTGAGCTGTGCTGCTGACCAGACTCTGTGTTTATCCACAGAACGATTTCTTCAGATTTCTGAACATTTGACTTTAAATTCAAATTTCCAATTTCATTTTATATATTATTATTATTATTATTTATTTATTTATTTATTTCTAAGTTTGGTGATTAAAACAAACCTGAGATGTGCTTTGCTATTATGATTAGCATTAAATTTAAAATTGAAAAAGAAAACTATAATTACCAAACGTCCTTAAGTCTGAAGAAAACAGCACCTGTACAGGTAACTTCAACCTGTGACTTTACAAAGTTTATTTACAGAAATGAACTTTGTTAAATAAATGAGTCTGATTTAGTGAATCCTGATGGACATTCAGATGTTCTTTATGAGATTTGTCTATAAACAATAAATAAATAAATACATTTTAAAGAGCAGTTGTCATCCTCAGTAAGCTGGGGGGGGGGCAAAAAACAAACAAGTTACCTGTTATCCCTGAGAAATACCTGGAAACGAAATAATAATAAAACATGGGTAAAAGTCATTCTTGATGCTCCATAAAGAGATGATCAGTGCAGAAAATTCATGTCAAATATTCAGTTTTAAGTCAAATTTATTAATTCAGGAAGATCTTTGATCAACATGTATTTTGTAGACATGAGAACAAATTATATGCTGCAAAAAAATCAGACACAAAACGAGCCGACGTGAAACTGAGTCACATAAGTGAGGATCAGAAAACAAACAAACAGGCCTGTGGTTGTTGTTGTTTATTAAAAGGCCTCGGCACGGTTAAACACACACTGGTCTAAATGTTAATGAAGTCGTGAATCCTCAAGATGGTATTGTCAGCATAAACAGTGCAGATGTTGTACGCAGGAGGAAGAAGTCCTTTCTTCAGCTGAAAGTGATGCAGAGGTGAAGACGACTGTAAACACTGGAGTAGCTTTGATGTTGGACATCGACGCAGGCTCTGCTGTGCTCGTGGGGGAAAAGGAAGAGCTAACATCAGCTTCAAAACTGACTTTGCAGAATGAAGCTGGACAATATTTACTGTTGGGAACATCGGAAAAACTAAGGCACCTATTAGAGAACCACTGCAAACTTTAATGAACTTAACGAATATATGGAGTGTAGCTCACAGTGTGACGCCTCTGCACCTACAAATATGCTATTTAATAGTCCCCCAATAAGCTGTTTGATAAATATGTAATACTTTGATTCCTTAATATATTCTTAATCAGTGGTTAGCAGATTGGATCCTGACACGATCAATACAGTTAATAAACTGAGTTCATGTGCAGAGTGAATAACAGTGGGCCTAACGTTGATCCCTGTGGGACTCCTTCATCAGAGATGATATAATCAGAACTGTTTTCACTGTTTAAGAAAAGTTGCTTCTCAGTAGCATCGACTTTTTTGTTCCACGTGTGCACAATATAAAAGCTCTTGAACTGTAGAAAACTGGTTATTAGAGATTTAAAATGAGCTCAACCAAATAGAAATGTTACAGAACAGAATTGTGACGATTGCAGAACGCTGGAGACGAACAGTTTGTGCAGAGTGAATAACAGTGGGCCCAATGTTGATCCCTGTGGGACTCCTAAATGAAGCTAATCTTAGAGGATGATTTCTCTGCTCCCTTTAAACCGATTAGCATCATCTTCACACAAACCATTTCTACCTTTTTACATATAGTTTGATCTTTTGTCCTTACAGGTCGGGGTACAGGTTTGCTCCTCGTATGATCTCGTAAACGTCAGTGTGATCATCCTGATTCTTCTTGTGTGGTTTTACGACAAACAGTCGTCGTCTCCCTTCTGATTAAACTTGTTGACGCTTCTAATGTTCATTTCCTCCTTTTTCCATTTAATAATGGATCTGCGTCTGTAAGCTTTTCTGTCAATACGTTCACTCATCTCTTTGTAACAGTCACCGCCCCCCTGCTAATCTGATTGGCTCTGAAGGCAGACGTCACTCGATCGGATTACATTACTCTCCTCTTCCTCCACCAGCTGTCTGATTGGTTGTGCAGCTGTTAGCTGGACCCACATTGCCGTCGGCTTTAAGAATCGCAGGTGGTGAATTTGAGCGTTTGGTGAACAGGCGCAGAGCTCCTCTGCAGATCAGCGCGAACCAGTAAAGCTGGAGAGGCCAGAGCAGGGCCGTCCCCAGGTTACACTGCCATGGGGCCACCAGGGGCACCCGGTACATCGGCATCGATGCATACCTGAAAAACAAGGCAGGGGGCGCTGTGATCAAAGTTACACTCACATTTTAATACTTTTTTTTAATCAAACATTCATGTCAAAGACGAACACTTAAAACTGTAAAACATCGAGAACTATTTTGAATGTTTCTGGTTGTGTCAGGTCATCATGGAGTTTTATATCTCTGAGGCCCCTCTGCTGGCTTCCTAAAGTTAGTCTGAACTCTGAATCCTGCAAAGCTGCGATGAGATGTGGCTCAGACATTCATGAACAACTCGAAGTCAGTTCAAACCCAAAAGAGCAAATTTTAATACCAGAATAATTACACGACAGCGATTAGTAAATGAGTTCAGTTTCTCTGCAGTGTGACAATGAATCATCTTAAAACATGTTTAAGTTTTCTACATAAAGTCAAATGAGTCGAAGACAAGCCGAAAAAAGTTTTACATAAAAATATAATCTGTAAATTTCAAAGTTATTTGGAAGATTTGATCATTTATAAGATTTATAACTGGATAGAAAACAGATGTTATTGGTTTTTTGGGGCGAGCCGAACTGAAATATAAGTTAGACATTTAAAGAAAAATATTCTTTAAATGTCTGATATTTGATATTTTTAACCTTCAGAGGAAAAAGCAGCTAAAAAGTGTCAATCATCAAAACTTCTCAGTTTGTGTGATTCACAGTCGCGCAGCGTTCTGGAAGTTTCTGAGGAGTCAGAAGATTCTCGCTCACAAAGATCAGAGTCATTCTGCGGATGTTGTGGCTACAAGTTTTTACGTACTTGCACTGAACGACGTGTCCTTTGGGCCCGACGTCGAACACTGTAACTGTACTTACTGTGTGACCAACTGTGTGAGATCAGTGTGACGTGTTCGTGACTCACGGTTTTCCTGCTCAGCTGTTCCCGTCTGTGCGTGTGCGGGTCACGCGCCCTCAGCTCAGAGTAAACGGGCTCATTTTTTGTTTGATTATGTTGAATTTTACAAATATCTTAAAATTAAGTCGAACTCATTTAATTTGCTACATAGTTTGATTTTATAACACAAAATAAAGATAAAGTTACACTCGGCTCAGCCTCTGTGTTGGTGTTTAACGTCAGTTTCTATGTGAAACCTGTTTCTCACTGAACACTGAGACACAAACCACGTCCACCTTTAAATCAACTGATAACTAAATGAGATATAAATCCTTATAGATCTGTAATGCTGGGTCATCGTTTCCACAATAAGTCAATAAAGAGACAAAGAGGAAAATGATCAAACAAATATTGATTCATTTTGGGGGCTTTTGTGTTTGCAGATAATCACTGTTGTTTCTGATCATTATTACAAAAGCAGAGGTGGGCGTGGCTTACCTGCCGTAGGCGTAGTACAGGTAGGGAAAGAGTAAGACCCGACAACCGAAGAAGGTGAGCAGCATGACGACGCCGTTCACTTTGTGCAGCAGCGTGTGCTGCTTCTTATACTGAAGACATCATCATCATCGTCATCATCGTCATCATCGTCATCATCGTCATCATCATCGTCATCATCATCGTCATCATCATCATGAAGAGAAACGAGACAGAAAACAAATCATTCATTTGAATAAATAACGACAGGAGACGTCAAACGTGCAGACGGAGCTGGTTAGAGGTGGAAATGTTTCAGAGTTTAGTAATTATGTAACTGCTGATCTTAACAGTCTGTATCTGGCTTTTATGAAACCAGTGAACTTTATTAAATGTGAGATTTTAAAGTCTATATGCACAGATGACAGAACACAAACGATTAGTACTGTGTGAGTAACCACAGTGTGTTTGTGTATTTTCACGGTGAATAAACTGATGTGTTGTCAGCACGTTATTAGAATATGTTGGTTTGCCAACAGCAGCGAGCTGGAAACGACAGTATTTACTTTTATATTGAAAAATGAAAATGTTTCAGTTTAAAGCTGCAGTTATTATTAAGACCTGAACTCTTTCATGCTTTTGTCATTTCTCTGTGATGTTTGGGCTGATTGAGACCTGATGATGTAAAAACAAAGAATTAACAGATTTATTTTTGTTTCTGAGAAAACTGAGATCCATGTATGAGGAGATTTGTTTTAAATTTCGATAGAACGGTGGCAGCATGATGTCATAGGTGGACATCAGGCCCCAGGAGGTTAAAGTGAGACGACAGAATAAAAATGCTTTATTTTAAAAAAGAAAAGGAAAAAAAAAGACTATTTTATCCCAAATCAATTTTAAATGATCTGCTCCACGAGCGTGGAGAGTCCCAATGAGCATGTGCAGAGAAAGCACAGTGCTCATCTTTTCCTGATATTAGAAATGATGGAGATTATAGATTATAGTTCCCCTCAGGTTTCCCCAGAATCAGTCTAAACAGCAGCAGACTCATGCTGCTGAGGGAGACGGTGGGTGGAGGCATACGCCTTTAAAAAAGCAGTGGATCAATTTAGTGTTTAGATTATTACACATTTGGTGCCAGGACAGAGATGATATAATCCAGAATAAACTCAAATGTGTTTCTGAAGTGGGACAGTGAGACGATACACATGCTCATGATTTTAACAGCTGTGCTGCAGAACAGAGAGAAATATAAAACATCCTCATCCTTGAACTTCTATACTTAGAAAACAAATACTTGGCTCAGCACTGTGAAGAACCAAACGGCGTTTATGGTCAGACTGTCAGGGTGAGGACGAGGCGCCGTCACGGCAACGCCCCCAGTTACAAACCGACACACTGACTGAGTGATGATTTGTAAAAGTCTGTCATTTAACTAAAACGTAGATTAATGAATCAATGAGTAAATTATTTAATGAATAAAAAATCAGCCTGGTTCTGTTTCCTTCCCAAAGTGCTGCTCATGGGGGTCATATGATGTGATTAAAGCGCCCTGAGACGCTGCTGTTGTGATTTGGTGCTATATAAATGAAATGAAATTGAAATGAATAGTCGAGTGTAGACTGGCAACCTGTCCAGGGTGAACCCTGCCTCTACAAACAGCTGTGATAGGCTCAGCCCCCCCGCGGCCCTGAGAACGACACGAGGATGGATGGATGGTCCAGTGTGGAGGAGAGAGACGAAAGAAAGAAGGAGAAATGGAAGGACGCCGAAAAGTGCTGAGAACAAAGTGACTAAACGAAAGAAATGCTCAAGCAGCCACAGCAGCACGATGATGGCAGCCATCTGCTGATCACTCAAACACGAGCCACCAAGTTTTCACTCCTTCACATCTTCTAAAGGCAAAAAGGAGCCGGTTCATTTTCCACATCTTTCCTGCCCATTTCCTTTGGAAAGTTCTCCATGATGAACTCTGAATGTCCTTCTGGTTTCCTCTCTATGGGCTCACACTTGTTTTAAGTTTTTGTCAGAGGTGACCCGCCCCTCAGCCTCGTCCTGTAGGAGCGGACTTTCCCTTCAGTGTCCGGCGCCGTGGCGTCAGTGTCTGTTGCGTGGACACTCTGATCTCTGACTCACCCTCCTGGGTCCTCATGTGCTCCGCTAATGAAAGCATCCGTGTTCGTGCTAGCGTTAGCCGCTTGTGGTTTTAGTGTCTCGAGGAGTTTTCTGATTTTCTCGACTGAGCATCGAGGTTTCACATCAAGCAGCAGCCTGCCGTCAGTCTCAATGTGAACGTATCAAGTTGGAACGTTTGACCTCGTGTGTTTTCTTAAATCAATCAGTGAATCTGTTTGATCTTTTTTATGGTAGTCCAGATCAATACTGAACACTGAGCCTAACCATAACTAGCTGTAACCCTGACACTAAAACCACATTTTGAGCATCAAAAACGTCTTCAAACTCGTGGGGACTGGTTTTGGTCCCCATAAGTGTAGCAGACAACTCACAAAGATGTCTAAGCATGCACACACAGACACACACAGACACACACAGACACACACAAGGTTGGAGGGAGGTGGATTACCTGGATCAGGACTTTCCCCAGAGAGACGGACGGGGTGCTGAGCTCAGCCAGAAACAAGACGCCCTGGAAGTAATCACCTTTACCCTGCCTCCACAGCTGACACACACACAGGAAGGAGGAATTTTAATTTAATGTGCACATATTTTACTTTAATAACAGACTGTACAAAGACGATGGATGTAGCCACCATGATGTCACCCTCAACACTGGAAACCCCACAGTGTTAGCATTTTGGAGGTCATCACATTTGGACCACAGGGTCTGAAGAGCGCTAAGTTAGCAGCTAATTCTAGCTAGCTTGGTTATCATAAACTGTATGGGAGCATCACACAGATATTTGCCAATAACAGTCAAGTTACATCCGAATAAAATCTTAGAATTCCACCTAAACTGGAGCCTCAGACGGTCTGTTAGTACAGCAGCCTCACAGCAGACGTATTCTCAGTCAGATCATTAAAAGCGGTCCCCAACCCCCGGGCCTCGGACCGGTACCGGTCCGTGAGTCGTTTGGTACCGGTCCGCGAGAGTTGAGGCTCAGGTGTGAAATGTATAGTTTTCAGGGTTTTTATCGGTTTTCAGCGTTATTTTGTTATCGTTTTTATCGTTAACTCGGTTTTCCTGGGTCTTTTCACGTGTGTTATGAATAAATCTTCTTTTTTTCGGTACCGGTACTAGTTTTATTTTGTTGTATTTATCGCGACACCTTAAAGGCCGGTCCGTGAAAAATATTGTCGGGCATAAACCGGTCCGTGGCGCAAAAGAGGTTGGAGACCTCTGGTCTAGAGGTCCAGTTCAGGGACTTCAGTTAGCTGCAGATACATCCAAAGAGGCCACGCCCCTAAACTTTAAGCCTGAATACGTTTTAAACCGTTTTTATAAAGGAGCAAATGATCTGTTGAGACTAAAGTTTTTTGTAGCACTCGTTGCCACTCGCTGGGACCTCCGGTGGACGTCAGAGGAACTGCAACTTTTGGCACTTCAGTTTGTTTGAACCTCAACAACCTTGCCTACTTCCTGGGACTTTCACCTCCAAAACGACTCCATGTTTTATTCAGTAAGACCTGAAACCAGCGACTGCCACCATCAGTTCATCAGGAAAGTGTTCGCTAAGCTCAGGCATCAGGTGAGCTGAAGGTTAATTTTCTCATAGACTTCTATTCATGCAAAGGTGTCCATCTTTGTGTACAGTCTATGATCAGGGTGGATGTGTCACTCTCAATGTTTGCTGTTGTCATAGTTACCAGAGAGGCGGGGAAGCAGAAGGTCACCATGAAGATGTGGTGCAGCACCATGAGGAACTCGCTGCGCAGGTAACCAATCACCATCAACCCAACGCTTTGGCCCGCCTCCTCGTGACCTTTGACCTGCAGCTTGTGCCGGTAACACAGAAACATGGCGTAGATGTCGTAGGCAAAGTAAGGCGTGGCAAATAAGATGTAAGCATCAGTCAGCCAATGTCTGAGCAGAGAGAGGAGATGGAGGGAGGAGAGAGAGGCTGAAGCAGCATCATTACTTTGATCTCAGATTTAAGACATCGGCTTCATTTAGGCCAGAAACATCCAAGACACCACCCTGTGCTCCAGCTTAACGTTATCTGACCCATACATCCACCCGGGCCTCCTCCCTGCACTCACTTCATGGCTCCAACACTTTGTCACCCGACTTCCTTTACTGCAGTAAGCATGGGCATCCACTAGTGGGCGCTGTCACACTGAAAGGCAAGTAGAAGAAGCTGCAGTTCAGACATGTCTGAGCCTCTTTGGGCACCTTTTCCTCCGTCTTATAAGCAGGTGAATAATTAAAACAATCATTTAGATCTGATTAGACTCTGTTCAACTGTTCTCTTCTTATTTCCAGCTCTAGATTTTCTGTCTTGGAGTCTAAAGCAGCTTTGCATGAATCACACTTAAAAGTAATCCTTCTTTGTCTCACACTGGAGGCTCTCAGGTCATCCTGAAACTAGTTTTTCCTCCCTGTGAGAGAGCTGTCTTTTGATTGGCTGCCCCTCATACACAGCATGTGGGTGAGGCTTCTGTATTATCCCAACTTTGTGACATCACACTGATCCAACAGTTAGAAAAAAAAGAGCTTTTTTCATTACTGTGCACACTGTAGCGTGCGGTGGAGATGAAGCCAGCAGGTGGAGATGAAGCCAGCAGGTGGGGAGCGAATCAGCAACGGCTTCTGACTTTCCAGATGTGCTCATTTATTTAAAGTATCAAGAATAAAAGTGCCACCTCTACCACACATCACCTGAGAGCACACTAGTCCACGTACACACAGAAGAATCCATCACAGAGAGACTGCGAAGAAGAACAAAACGGGGGCGCCGCCATGTGGCGATGCGCTGCATTACAACAGCAACTGTTACAATACACTGAGCTCATGGTCATGTTTAATATGAGCATCAGGAGCAACAGATGTGATGGAAATAAGGAGAACAACATTCATTATGCGGCTCCATCCGTCCACTCCGACCTCCTCCCTGCACGGACGACCAGCAGCACCTTTTCCAACACCACCCTGATACTCCTGATACGTGTGAGTGGATGAAAAGCTCAGCTGTGCAGCAGCCTGAATGCTGAAACGTGTATTGGAGGTTTTTTGGATACTTTTACTGCTGTAAAGCACTGAAACGCTTCCTTCTTTCCTATTTTTGAGATAAAAATGTATTTTTTAAACTGAACTTGCTGCTGAGCTGCAGGTGCACGAACTCCCAGAGTTCCTTGCTGTGATTTGATAAGCAAATGCAGCTCAGACTCAGATTCAAACCTTTGCTCCACTTTGACTGGGAAATGAGAAACCGGCTGACCACCACGGCGCTCCACTGTCGTCCCTCTGAGTTTCATTTCCCATCATGCTCAGCGTGCAGGATTAGTCTCAGACTGAAATAACCCTGCTGCTGCTGCACATTAGGCTCAGATTGTTAATGAGATTATCGGCTGAGCTTTGCTTCATACTGAATCCTCACACTGAGGCTGAGGCCTTTACCTTTTCTCTGCAGCAGCTTTAAATATATTTTTATTCCTGGAGAAAAAAATAATAATAATAATTTAGCTGAATGTTAGAATCAAAAATAAACGTCTAAATTCAAAATAATCTGGGAGGAAACTTTGATGAGAAAAGATTAATAACAATGACACTGTTGATAAATGGACCACAGAGGGAAGGTTTAATTGTATGAAGGTAAAATGATGACGAGACAATAAGAACCAGAGGCGTCCTCACCGGTCCTCGATGACGTCCCTGCAGGACGCCATGATGATGCATCCGGCTGAGGACGCCATGATGGACTGGATGGATGACACCAGGCTGGGAGCACAAACAAGATAATAATCAAATCAGCTGAGCTTTAACTGCACACGTGTCGTATGTTTGTGTGATGCATCTAAATCTGCAAAAAAAGAACAAAATAAAATAAAAGCTTCACATTTAGGTCTCATAAAGGTCCCAGCGAGGAGCTGTTTGAGGTCACAGCTTCCTTATTGTTGGAAAACAAATACTCACATGGACACGTAAAGTCATTAAACCAGTTACAAACAGTGCAAAACACACAACTACAGATACACAATAACTACACAGAGACAAAAAGAGATGAAACTACAAAATGACAGATTTAAAAAACTACAAGATGGCAAAAAAATGATCAACTGAGAAACAATAAGGGACACGACACAAAGACACAAAGAGACACAAAGACACAAAGTGATGACAGCAAACAAAAACAGTCTTGATGCATCTGCAGCTTCAGCTCACAGTGATGAGACTGTGGGACTTCTGGGGGAGTCATCCTCCGTAACTCAAACTGCATTTAAGAGAAACAAGTGTGATGTCCTCTGACGTGTGTGTGTTCCTACCGTGTTGACACGACAGCGGCGTCCCCCTCGCTCCATCCCATCAGCTGTTTGAGAGCCTGTTTGGACACGAGGAAGAGTCCTGGGAAGAAGACGGACCCGGCAGCCACGAGGCCCCACATGGCAACACACGTCTCAGACGTGTGTGTGTGTGTGTGGCTTTACTCTCCCGCTCCCGTGGATGTGGGAGGTTAGGAGAGCACGGGTTGGTAGGAGTGGTTTGGGGGAGGAGCCTCCTGCTGCCACCTGTCAGAGGTGTGTTGATGGGAGAGGATCTGCAGGAAGCAGGTTTCCTCCAGGTGACTCGTGTCATTTGATTATTTGCAAATCAGTGTGAAGTACGAGCAACGCTTTGTTCACAGGTGGGCCTCACCTCGAGGAACGTCCTCGTAATCTGCTCAGAGTAACTGGGACAGGAAAATACATTTCAAATTAAAAGGCTGAGTTTGACCCACCACCTGCGTGGGTGAGTGGGCTCCTCCCACAATCACCTGCAGTTAGTGGGGTCAGGTTACCTGGTGCCTGTAGGTGTGAACGGCTGTTGGCTGGAGACTGATTTTCTGAATGTGATGCTTTCATCATCATTAACTAATTAAAGCTGAACAAGCTTGGACGTCACTTTGTTTTATAGATAATAATGAAAAAATAGTTTTCTTTTCATTAGAAGTAAAACGATGTGACATCAGCCTGAAAAAAGTGAAACTACACTTGAATGACATGTTGTGTCCTCACAGGGAGATAAAGTCAATTATTATGAATGAAAGTGTGCACGTGTCTTCATTCTGTGACGTTCATGTGAGAAGTTCTTAAACACAGATGCAGATCAAACAGCAGCTGAACGAGTATTCATGATTTTACTTGATTAAAGCATCAGTGCTGCAGTATTAAAACTCTGCTGACAAACTGAAGCCAATCAAGTCTGAACAAATATTTACATCCGTCTGCTGCAACTGTAGAAGCTCCAACAGGACACGTTCCCGTTATCACCGTTTAATGAGTAATGAAGCATTTAGTCATTTTTAACAATCTTTTTAACTCTTTAGTTTTACATGAACGACTGTTTCCAGATGAAAAACATGGAGCCTTCTGCACACAGGTGCAGGTAGATGTGAAGCAGAGAGGAGGGCGGAGCTTTCAGGTGTGTGATATCGGCCTAAAGGTTAAAGTTCAAAGTCTGTTTCCCTGAGTTATTTGTCTGAACGAGCAGATAAGAGACTGTTTAACTTTTACTTCTTATTGTAGTCGATTTGTGATGATTATGGAGACACGAGCCTCAGTTATTGAACCATAACTGGGTCACGACAGGCCGAGCACGTTTAAGTTTATAGTTGGCGCTGAGCAAAGTTCATGAAACTAGAAATGAGAGGGATTTATTTTACTGTCAGACTTCTGTGACTTCAACAGATGAATTCTTATATTATTAATGATAAATGCGAGCAGGTGAAAGGAGGAGTCAGTAGAAGCAGCTCAGAATAAATGAGTGAATCAGAGGGAGGCGAGGGAGGTGGAGGAGTTTAAATACGAGCCACCAAAGAGAGGTGGAGACGAGTGTGAGAGCTGATCTGTGACAGGAGGAGAGCAGCAGGAGGAAAGGGAGGGTCTAAAGACCTGCTGGGGTTCAGAGACGGAGGAGGAGCTGAAGATGTTGGACAGCAGGGACGGGACCAGAAACGAGTCCATCAGAGGGACAGCTCAGAGTCAGGGACGGTCTGAGCATGTGCAGAGGAGGGAGGGTGGAGGATGAAGAGGGGGACCTCAGGGGAGGTTTGTGGATGATCCTCTGTGGCGCCACCTAAAGGAAGCAGGTCGTGACCACTTTGTAAATTTATACACACACACTGCTCAAAACATTACAACAGGGGAGGGAACTCGAGGCCTCGAGGGACGGCGTCCTGCAGGTTTTACGTGTGACCTCAGTCTGTCCTGAAGTTCTCCAGAGGCCTGGCCATGAACTAATCATGTGATTCGTGTGTGTTGACCCAGGGTGACATCAAACCTGCAGGCCTGGAGCTCCTCAGCCCTGCTGTAAAGTGTTTCTTTATTTGTTGGAGCAGAGTCACATGACTGAGGAAAGCCGACGTTTCAAAACTGGAACGACGACATGAGATCCTGCAGCAGCTGAAATGTTCCTTTAATGAGGCGCAGAGGAAACGAGCCAGAGTTTTATCCAGTGTCCATTTATTTATGTTTCTGTCATTCACTACTTTAACTCTAAACATTTTTTTAAGAAATTCAAGTATTTGTTGGGAACACAAGTCAAAAAAAAAAAAACTTTGCTAAAACAAAGACAAAAACATCTTTTTTAAAACATCATATTTAGAATAATCAACACATCAAGTTTCTTTTCATAGAAGAAAAACGAGTCTAATCTCTACAGCAGATCAGCCGCCGCCGCGCTCCGTCCACCCGGCGGCTGATCTGAGAACAGTGCAGGGAGGGAAAGACCAAACACGGGTCGCCTAAGCTGGAGGACCGCTACGACCACGACGACAGAAACGAGGAAAGAGACGAGTCCGGAGGGAAAACGCCCGAGTGACCACGCGTCTCTCTTTTAGTCGCTGCGAACATCTGCTGAACATCTGCAGGCTGGAGAAACGTTCATGATGGAGACGACCGTCATCGCCCTTTAACACAAATATGATTTGTGACCCAAACGTGCTGTTTGATATTTATGTCACATGATGGTCGTGTTTGTTTACCTGCAAGCAACCCGAGGCTGCTCGGACCTGATTGGTCAACACAAACCAAAGTGTGAGTCTCTGGACGAGTGACACGATCACGCCGCCAAAAATAAACGTCGTTTTTTTAAGAACACAAAATTGTTTCCTTGAGTTTCTTTAAGTTTCCTAAACGGCCGTTTATTATTGAGTTCACTGTAACAACCTGCAGACGTCTGCGGCGCGCTGCAGTGACACAACGCTAACATTCAAAGAAACGAACCAATCACACGACCTCCTGACGACGCGTCGGCGCCACTAATCTGTTCGTGCTCGTAATTTATAAGGAGGCTGAAAAAGAATCTTCATGATGAACGATGTCCTCACACAGCCGAGCCTGCGCTGAGGAAGAGAAGTTGGGCGTGAGGTGGAAGGAAACGCCTTTGAGGTTAAGGTCAAAGGTCAAAGGTCTTCACACAGAATTCCTCTGCAGGACAAACCAACCAGCAGCAGCGTTTCGGTCATGTGACTGAAGTCAGAGCTGCACACGTGCAGGTGGGTTGTTGTTGTTGTTTTAAGGGGACAGTTACGTAAACGTTCTCGTCTCCGGACTCGCGTAAAAAAAGAAAAACCCCAGAAAATCTAATTCGATCACAACAAACAAAAACAAAATAAAAGCCTGCTAATAAAATCACTTCCTAAAGATGAATTAAATAAAACGACCACAAAAGGTTTTCGTCATCTTCGACAAACTCAACCATTGCACAGCATTCAGACCCAAACGCTCTCCGCGGGGTAATAAATATACACATGCAGATATACAAGTCGCCCTCCGCGTTTCCACGGCGACGCAAGCTGAGGTTTCAGGGGTTCCAAGAAAGTTTAAAGAAACCAGGAGCGGCGAGGACGCCCGATCCCACCGAACCCAGGAAGCGAGGCACCGCGAGCTGTGGGTTCCCGCCGAGTCTTCGCGTCGCGAAGTTCGTGAAACGACCAAAAACAAACTTCGGCTGCTTCGTCGACCCTCAGATCCTAAAAAGCTTCTTTGCAGTCACACGGCACTAAATGGGTGGGGGAGGGGCTGCCAATCTCCAATCAGAAGCAGGCTGATGGATTACACGTCCTCAGACGTCAGCCGGCTGCTTCCTGATGGGATTTTTCCTTTTTCTTTACAACAAAACGAGAAACTGAAATTATTAAACTACTGAGAACATCAGGATTATTAATCTGCTGCTTTCACACACAGTGAAATCTGAGCCGTGTGCTTCAGCTTTAAACAGGCGTGTGAAACAGCAGCTAAAGCGGCGTCTGCTTTATTAGCGCGTTACCAAAACCACCAGCGGGCCCCTCAGACTGAAGGCCTGCAGGCTTGCGACCAATCACACTTCAGGAGAGCCGTGAGCATCAGCTGATCGTCGACGCTTCAACGTTTTTAATGGTTTTGAAGCTACAAACATACGACTCCGCTTCCTGTCTGCGGCCGACACAGGATGGAGTGGTACAAGATAAATCAGGAGCTTTTACTCTGAAAATCCTCGTGAATATTTTCGGTCTTGTTCCCACCGCAGGACCGAGAGCCTTTTGAGGAACTCGGGTCATTTATCTGCGTTTCCTCCACAGGAGTCCAAACAAAGCCCAGAAACTCCCTTCAGCCACTTCCTGAACATCCCAGCTCCGAATCCTCCATCTGATGTTTTTGTAATTCTCATTTTGGCCACAAGGAGACGACGAGCACACAGACTGCATTTAAAAGATGGATGTTGCTGCTGCAGACGCCGTTTGGTTAGTGAAGTCCCGTTTTTCACTCGTGCTTTTAGGCGGGAACGATCCGACTGAAAACAGCACATCCCGCTGAGCCTCAGATCACCGTGACGACCATAAACGACGAACCTTCATGTTTTATTCAGACGAGAAGCTGAGACCACAAACAGGAAAATGTTCGCAGAGCGACGCGCTTCTCTACAACTAACGCTTCCTGCAGCTAGGAGTCGCCCCCTGCTGGCCATTAGGAAGAATGCAGGTTTAAGGCACTTCTGCAGCGCGTTTTACAACATGCACAAGTGCCATTTAGCGCAGCACTTCCTGCGGCTGAAAACAAGTGTTAGAAAGAAAAAACTAAAGAGGGAAGCTGGAAAGACTCGTTTTCATCCTGACAAACACTTCAGATCAAACTAATCTGAGCTTCCAGAGTTCAGTAAAGGAACCGAGTTCTCAGATTTAGACGTGGGAACCCGATTACAGGCTGAAGGACGGTTCCTGGGTTCTTGGGACCTTTAGGCTCCTGGGTGGTGGAGGAAACGCACCGCTGCCGTCCCGTTAGCACACCGGGGTAACACCGCCGCCTCCTTTTGTGGTTTCACACAGTTCATCTACGAGGACACCTGAGCCTCCGCCTGACACGGGGAAACAAAAAAACAAAACAAAAAAACCCCAGCAGCATTTCACCCACAGCGTCCCGTCCACACCGACTCAGAGCGAGCACGAGGTAAAAGTCACTGAATCTGGAGGAATGATGGGAAAAGTGGTTTCATTTCCCCTCCAGTTTATTCTTTTATAGAGGCTTTTATTTTTCCAGGGATTGAGGTAACCTGCCACGGTGGAGACACACCCCTGTCAAACACTCAATAAATTAAAAGAAAACGTCACCGCCGTCACTTCCTCTTCCTGTTAGCGAGGGCGGAGGAGGCGAGCGGGGAAGTGTCAGAACACACGCTGAGACGGGAGGGAAAAGTCCGCATTAGGGGAGAAGCTGCCAAATATCTGCAGATCTCTTTCTGATCAGAACACCGCATCAGACGACTAAAAGCAGTCACAATTTCCTGTCGTCCTTTTCAAAATAAGAGTCTGCCACCACACAGCCTGGAGAAATGAAGCTGAGGACGATGAATTCCTGATTAAACTCCTGCTGGACGAGGGTGAAGGGTGCTCGAACACACGAACCAAACAGCTCGCTGGGGAGAGGTGGGGGGGCAAAGGTAACCGTGTGCAGAAACACCTGTTGGTTAAAACCTGCTACATCTGTGAAATTGCATTATCATCACCATGCGGACGCCAAGAAGACGCCGCGAGGTGAAAACACAGTGAGTGATGTGGTATTTATAAAGAAAGGAAACAAAGACCTTGGCGATGTTTGGCGGGCGATGACGTCATACCGACCAACCCATTACATCGTAGGCAGCCCCGCCCCCCACCGTGTTTATCGCCTTTTCGAATGGATCCGTATTGCACAGGCTGGAATGACTTCAAACATCAACTAAGCATCGAATCTACCAAACAGTTAAAATCTTTAAAGTCTCTACGAACACATGAAAATCCAAATCCAGTTCACTTCCTGTGTCTCACGTCAGCAGCTTTTTTTTCCTTTTTTTTTCATAATTTGTTTTTTTTTGTTTGTTTTCTTTTTTAAGTTCAGCACCGAAAAACGCCGAGCGTCAGAAGTTTGGGTCGAATCACAGGGGAGGAAATATTTGAGGTTTTTCACGAGGTCCTGATGTGGGCGGGTGTGACGTTCTCCTCCAGGTGAAGGGGAAAAAAAGAAGAAGAAGAAGAAAAGATGACCCAAACTCTTCAGTGCTTTCAGATGCCACAGCCAATGAAATCCCGTCTCTAACTGCCGTCGCTCCTCGAGATGCAGAGGAGCGGCGTTCATCTCTCCTCCTTCCTGGACACCTTAGAGGAGTGCCACGCAGTGGACCTGTGGAAACAAAGGGCAGGGCGACGTCACAGTCCTCCTTAAAGAGACAGACGCTCATTTTTCTGTTAGAGACAACACTGAGGTCACCTTATTCAATTTAATGTAAACAGCACCAAACCACAACAGCAGCCTCCTCAAGGCGGTTTATATTGTAACCCCAACAATCAGACGGCCCCCTACGAACACTTGGCAACAGTGGGAACAAAAAAACTCCCTTTTAACAGGAAGAAAGCTCCAGTAGAATCAGGCTCATGTGTGGAGGAGAGATTAATAATTACATGCAGAGGTGTATAAACAGGGATTAAGGGAGAAGTCAAAGGAGCTTGGAGAGAAAAGCGTCTGGACTTCTTTAAGTTGCTTGAAGACGTTTCACCTTCATCCGAGAAGCTTCTTCAGTTCTAAGGTCAAATGGTGGAGGGTGGCAGGTTAAAACCCTGTGGGAGTGCCCCCCCCCATGAGGGACAATGGGATCTGGGACTCTCCACCATTTGACCCTAGAACTGAAAAAGTGTTTAAGACTTAAAAGTTGAATGAAGAAAACGCCTGTATGAGCTGCACTCGGTGACAGTAGGAATAAAGAACTCCTAAACAGGAAGAGACCACAAACAGAGCCGGATCAGGCTTATCTTGTAGTTTTGAATCTATGTTATCAGTTTCAGCACAAACGCATTGATTTTAACGTCGCCTTGTTTTCCTCAACCCACCCTGAAGTCCTGCCCTCCTCATCCTCCTCACCTGATGAAGGTCTTGAAGGCAGCACTCTGAGGATTGATGCACAGCGGCACCCGTTTGCCCTGCTGGTGCTCCGTGATGAAGCGATGGATCAACTCTGAGGACAGAAACGGGATCATCAGTCGCCATCAGTCACAAACATCACAAAGGAAGCTTACAGCTGCTCTTCGTTTTCATGCTACGGTTCCAGTTATGGAGGACAAACTGCAAAAATCGTTATATATTTAAAAAACAAAACAAAACAAAAAACACAGTGTACCACACACACACACACCACAAAGAATAATAAAATATATAAATTAAATATGGTATTATAGAAAAACAAATAATTTCAAGAGTTTCAAATCATCTCGATGATGATTTCACCAGGTTTAGACCTCCACACTTTCACAGTGAAGGCTACTGCTCTCTCACAGAGTTACTGTTTGTTTGTAGGGCTTTTATTATGAAAGGTAAAGAGGATGTTTGTCAAAGACTTGTTTGACATCAATCACCTGCTGCTGGGAAAATTAAAGTAAAGACCTGTGACAAACATTACGTTCTACGGCTCGGCCATATCATACCGTTCACGGTAATACCGCTACAATGTTGGGCAACGATAAGAAAATGAAATATCGCGATAGCGTATGGGTAAAACGCGCATGCGCAGTGCCTTTGTTTTCATACGCACATGGCCGAAAAAGCATGGCAGCAACAGAGAATGAGAAGGGAGAAAGCGGATCGTTGAGTGAAACAGATGAACCTGAACTGGTTTGTAAAAATGCTGCAACTTCAGTGATGTGGAACTGGTTTGTGTTTGTCCGTCAGAGACACAACAAAGCACTTTTTTTGTAGAACATGCAAGCGGGTCGTCGTTATTGCCGTATCTGTCAGACTGCGGTGCTCGTAAATCTGGGAGTGATCTGGGTCCTAAACTCCGTCTCTTCAGGTCCCAAAGTCAAACGAACACTGCAGCATCACTGAGAGTTAAAAACTGTCTAAATTCTTTCATCTGTAATAAAATGATCAGCGTTGCTGCTTTACCAGGTGTAACAATGAAGTTTAACATCCAGGCATCCATGAAAACAGAATTTATTACACTTAATGGAGTTAGACGTTAGCAGGAAGCTAGCGGAAGTTAGCTCGCTAGTTAGCTAAACACGATATAGCATGTTCTGACTGAGAGATTTCTGAAAAAATTCAAACGTACAGCTCTGTCACTTCCAACATAAATGAAGACAGAAAACTAAACAGCAGTGACGTTTGTAAGGTTACTGAAGTTGGGCTAGCTGGTATATAATGATGTGCTACGTGATCGCTAGCGACACAGCTATGTTAGCATAAACACAGTGAAGCTGGAGGATGAACGCTAACTTTTTTCCACTGATAAAAGTTAACGTGAGGGTTCCTGATGGTTAGAGACAAACGCAATCGCATGGCAGGATGCTGTAAACGGACCAAACTTCAGTCAGGAGAACAACTGAGATAATCCATCCACAATACGAGGTTAGTCATTAATATACTGCAACAACATGGGAACAGAGCAGCTGTGATAGAATACAGCATTAATGAATCAATGGTACAGAAATGGAGGAAGCAAGAAGAATGAGTAAAGTTTGATTTATCTGACTGCTTTGTTTTGTGTGTCTTATAATCTCGTGCACCTTATGGTCCGAAAAATACGTATTTGACTTTTTTATTTGGCACACTGCAGTTTAATGTAGCAAACTCTTTTTAACTTCAGTGGATATTATACATGGTTATGCTCAGGATATGTCAGCACATTTCAACTGGAAATGCCTTTTGGTTAAACTTTCAGCAAAGAATTTGCATTTGCACTATTAAATGTTTATATAACTTTAATGCACATAAAAAACAGCTGCTTGTTTCAGTGAAATAAATGGATGTTTTTTGCACTAGTAAAGTTGTGGAGTTGTATTTTTTCTCGCATCAATTATATCATCAGTTATATCGTTATCGCAAATTTTCAAATATATCTCGTGATAAATATTTTTGCCCATGTCGCCCTGCTCTATACGTGACCCAGAGCGAGTCGCGCTCAGACTGCCGCCAAAGGAAAGCATCACGGTGCCGCCGGCGTACCTTTTCCCTGCCACACTGACAGCAGGCTGTTCTCGTAGCTGTGGCTGAACGGACGTTCAGCGACCGGCTCAAAGTCCCGGGTGTAAACTCGCCCGCTGGGGACGGAGTAGCAGCACTGACACATGCAGGTGTGGTAACGCAGACGCCCTTCGTCCAGGTAAGGGTGGGAGAGGGCGTCGCTGCCCGAAATCCTCTTCGCCTGAAGAGAAGAGCAGAGGAACAGTGAATAATTCTCCAGCTGACGGATTCAGGTGAGACCTTCACCTGCAGTCACATGACCAAGCAGCAGCAAACCTCACTGAGCTGAAACTTCTCTCTGATTGGTCCTTCACAGGTTCACTCTGAGTGCTGATTGGCTGCAGAGGCTCACCTGCATGCATATAAAGCCAGAGAGGGCGGAGCATGGGGCTCCCATGCTTTTAGCTTCAGGGCGAAGTCTGAATGCGACAGCGCTGTGTCGCCGCTTCCTGCTCGTCTTCCTCGTCGGGGCTCCGGCGCCTCGTCTCAGGTTTGAATTCTCTCATTTGTGATGTTTAAAGTTCAGCAACACATTTAAATATAACTGCATAACCACAATAACAACATTGACCCCTTACTGCTCCATGTAACACACAGATATACACATTAGTTAGGAAGACGTCTGCTGGGTGGTAAAAGCATGTGAGTGCATTTAGTCTCACAGTTTATTAAAGAGTTTGAATTGTCAAAAACAAACCATTTTAATTTGATGCTTTGTCAACAGAGGGCGCTGATGAGTGTAGAGGAGTACAACATGACAGGACCAAGTACTGAGCCCTGTGCAACACCCTCAAGGAAACTACTAGTGACACACATTCAGGTGTGTCACCTGAACATCTGTCCTGCTGGACTAAAACCAGAGTGACACCTGAGTTTGGCAGTGGATCAACAGTTGTGCTCGATCGTGTCACCACCTTCATGGGAAGGCCGTGCTGCTTTTCATACAGCACAAATATCCACAGACACAAGGCGCAACCTGGGAGTTAAGGTCTCGGTGTGAGCAGAAGATTTAAAATGTCAGACGAGCTGCGTTAAATCCTCTGAGACGAAACGCTAACAAAACAAACATCAGTCCAGTTCCTCCAATGAAAGATGAAAATCTGCACTTCAAGCATCTGTTTGGTTTTTAAATCCACGGTGTTGAGACAACAGCTGTGACAAAAGCACAGCTGTGGAAACATCTGGGCTGCAGTCGTGAGTTACATCACAATGATGCTTATCAGTGGGACAGAAACCTCCTTTTCCTGATTTAACGACAGTTCAAACAGTTTTCTGTGCTGACGTCACCGAGTCGCCTCAGCTGTTGCAGTGAACACTGTCCGGGTTTGTCCTGCATCCACAAAACAGCTTTTCTTCTTCTTCTTCTTTTAAAAAAATCGGTTTAATTTCCTCAGCAGTAAATATGATATCTGGTAACAGGAAGGCCAAACTGTGACGAGCTGGTGTTACTTACAAGTCCACAAGACCCGCTCGCCAAATCACTCGCCAACGACTAAAAACCCAGATATTTACCGCCATCATGCTCGCTCTCTTCCGAGCTTCCTGCCAGGGTCGCCGACTCCTCTTCCTTCTTCTAACATCTAGAGACTTGTAGCCAATGGCGTGTGCCGCTCACCAAACTTACACCCTGAAAGAAGCGGCGAGGGCACCGAGCTGACCTCCCCGTTACAGGCGATGCGACTTAAAGCTGTTCGTTAGAGTAAAACAGCTGCAGCGTTAATTCAGGCCGAGGCGTCCACGTTCGGGTCACGACAACATTAAACAGAACGAGCAGGTCAGAGGACGACAGAGCGCCGGAGGAGCCGGACGTCAGCGCAGCATCAACTCACCGGATCGAAGACCAGCATCCGGCAGAGGAGGTGCACGGCCTCGTGGGTCGCTCCGTCAGACAGCATGTAGAGCACCGACAGCGACGGCTGAGGAGCAGAAACAGCACGAACAACAAGTCAGACGGAGACGCTGAGACGATCAACACAGAACGAACGCAGCAGAGTCAAAGTTTTAAAACTCAAGTTTAAAAAAGAAACTTTCAGACTTCCTGGTTTAAGTGTTCGTGATCGTCTGTGGTACCAACGTTTCAAACTTCTGTTTGTGTGAATGTGAGTCTGTGCAGAACTTCAGGTCACGTCTGATCTTCCATCAGCTGCTCACTGGTTTAACCTCACTCTCCCGCATTTCCCAGTAAACCCACCTCATCACCTGGCAGACATTTTGGATGTGTAGCGTGTCTGTAAGCGTTACACAACCACCACGCGTTAGCGGGAGCTGCGGGGTGACCGAGTGGGCGGCGGCTGTGAACACACGTGGGTAATAAAAGAAAGCAGCGCGGCAGAGAGCGGCGTGCTGCTGCTCAGCTCACGAGCACACCACGCAGTCACGTACCGGTTTGTGCGGCCCCCTCAGGATGTGGGCCCGGGCGCCCTCGCAGGCCGCTGCCAGGGCCGACAGAGGCGGCGTTCCCAGCAGGTCGGTGATCAGGTCCAGCTGCGACACAGAGACAAACAAAGGTTTGGATTTGGATCATCAGAGCAGCCGTGCCGCCATCTTTAATCCGACTTTCCGCGGCACGACTCAAACACGGATTCTGAGCCGAGTCCACAGGTGAAACTTTTTAACATGTTCATATAAACTGAAGTTAAAGCTGAGAGGTGGATGTACATCAAAAGTTCAAAGGTCAAAGTTACGCATACATACCTGAACATCATCTTAGCCACACCTCTGAACTAACAGGAGGAGGAGCTAACCCTGTCACCTGACTGCACTCTGAACCTGTCATCTGCAGCTTTTTGTGGTTTTAAATGAATGTGTTGCCGGTTGCCGTGGCGCCCGGCGTCTCACCTGCTGAATGGGACTCTGAGCCTGGAAGAGGATGCGTCGCCCCAGCAGCTCGGCGAAGATGCAGCCCACCGACCACACGTCGATGGCCGAGCTGTAGTGGCGGCAGCCCATCAGCACCTCCGGCGCCCTGTAGTACTGCGTCACCACCTCCTGTGTCATGTGACGTGACGGGTCGGGCTCCTCCACGCGCGCCAGGCCGAAGTCACAAATCTGAGCGAAACGGAAAAAACGTCAACAGCTCCGAGTCACTCGAGCAAGCAGCTGATTGGTCTCCTCGTGTTTTGGAAAGGCGGCGACTTTTGTCCCTCCCACGCGGCGTCAGGCCCAAACGCAGCAAAGACGTTTCAACGCCACTAAAATCTGAGTGACTTCCTAACGAGTCGTTTCCTCAGACTCATCGGCTCCTCCTGCTTGGCGTAGAGCTACAAACGCCGCTGTGAGCTGTGGCGTCTCATTGCGCCTAACAAACATCACCTGGTACAGGTCGGAAAAGTATCTGTTCTACGCGTTAATTATTGTAACAACGATCGTGTTTTAAATAAAGCGCCTCATTGTTGTCCTTAAAAAGCTCAAACAGACGCCCTCGTTCAGTCGCTAAACCCCGCCCCTTTTCCACTGCAGTCTCTCCAGTTTCAGCTTTAACTGGTGATTTTATGAGCGGGAGCCGCCTGCCACAGACTGGGGATCTGTGACCCCACCCCCCGATTAAACAGCTGTAATAGGCTCCACCCCCTGGATCATCAGAAAACTGTTCCAACGGTTTAGCCGCCAGCACTGACCGCGGTGGTTTTGCAGGTGTTGATTTTGCATATCGACCGTAGCGCAGAGCAGCACAGGTTACCATGGCAATGTACTTGGTAACAAGCGAACCGCCTTCGTAACCCCGGTAACCAGGCTTCGCGGCCTCTGATAGGTGCGTGCGGCGTTACCTTGAGCAGGCAGTTGCTGTTGACCAGCAGGTTTCCGGGTTTGATGTCTCTGTGCAGGATCCCAGCCGAGTGCAGGTACTTCAAACCTGGACAGGAAACAGAGGAGGTCAGAGTTTTAAGCCTTTACCTGCTGAACGCTTACAAACGTATCGACACGCGCCGAGGTCGTCGCCTTTATGGAGGAAAGAGTTAAAGTCGTCCTCCTGGTGAGCGACGACGTTTAAACCAGCGGTCCGCTTTATGCCCAACGACATCTTCACAGGCCCGGGGAGCGCTGGTCTAAACCACCAGCATCACTGTGACGACTTCTTTCACTCGCCTCCGTTTCTGCTATTCTGCTTCCATCTCGAGACATCACACGCCACCGACCCGCCCGGCGAGGTGACGAGAACAACTAACTCCCAGAACTACAGCAGGAAACTTACTTCCTCCAGTGAAGTTTTAAATTTCATCACTAATCTGAGATTTAAAGGGAAAGATGGCGCCTGCAGCAGGACGCGCTGCTCGCCACAGCTTATGACACCGTCACAGAAAAGTAAACAAAGCGAGGCAGCGAGACTGAACGACTGTTTAAATATAGGCGAGACATTCGGAGGCGGATGATGATCGGCAGCTTTGCCTCTTCAGGAGAGAGATGGACGGTGTGTTTAAATCTCGTACTGAACGCGAGTATGTCGCTCGGCCGTGCGGCGGCGGGACGCGAGAGAGCCGGCTCACCTCGGAGGATCTGGTAGAGGAAGACCTTGATGTGGTCGGTGGTGAGTGGCTGAGGAGACACGATCACTTTGTGGAGGTCGCTCTGCATCAGCTCTGTTATCACGTAGCTGCGGGCGGTGAGCAGTCAAGGAAAAAAAATAAAACGCACACGCTCACGCACGGACCGACCTCCGCCTACACGAGCACGACGCATCGCCCGGCACCGGCCTCCGAGGCGGGGGAGCGCCGGGGCCGCTCAGGAAAAGTGCCGATGTAACATTTTTTAGGAATGATGCACATTAAATATTCATCAGCAGCCTCGTGCTTCACGTCTGCGAGCAGCTGGATTTAGACCGGACACCGGCGGCTAAATTAAGCGAGTTAAAGGAGGACGTGAGGGAGAAGTAAAACTGGGACAGGAGGACTGAAGGATACATCTCCTCGAAGCAGTCGATCTGCGGAGGCTGCAGAATGTCCAGAGCCGACAGAACCTGCACGGAGAGAGAAAAACGCCATCAGCTCAGCCTCTACATCCAAATAAGAGCCTCTTCAAAATAAAAGCGCCCGCAGGTCGTTACATTGTCGTGTTTGAAGAAGCACAGCATCCGCAGCTCTCTGAAGACCCTCTTGCAGGAGACCAGGTTCTGGAAGACGTTGGGCATCTTCTTCAAAGCCACCTTCCGGCCGTCCCGAGGATCGGTCACCGACCTGTGAGGAAACGAGGCGCACGCTTCCTGTCACAGCTAGAAGACAGTCCGTCGACAGTTTAGGGTCGTTCAGTCTGCAGACAAACAGCTGACTGCTGCTCAAAGTCAATAAAGTTACAGTGAGTCACAGGTTCAGCGCAGCCGGAGCGACTCGAGCGCTCGACACAAAGCAGGCCTCAGGCTCACGTCACACACCTGCATCAGCCTCACTGTGAAGCAGAGGCCACGTTCATATGGATGCAGCTGCAAATTAACCGTGTGTTCCTCATATGCTGATGCCAAACCACATACAGGGACGTGCACGCCACGGTGCCAGAAGATCAGGGCCAAACACTTTTACTACGACTGTTTAACAACACGACTCATAAACGTAAACAGGAAGCAGAATTAAAGCTTCACAGTAAAGGTGCTGGCCCCTCTTTGGGCTGCAGCGTCTCTGGTGGACGGCGCTAATCTAAAGACGAAGGAAACAAGCTGCTCGTCTGCACACGGCTTCACGTGGAAAACAGACATTTATAAAAAACACTCAGTGAGGGGAGCTCTGATTGGTCAGTTACATTAAAATGAATCCCTGTATGAGGCCTTTAAACCTCCAATGAGATTATTAGAGTAAACTGAACAGAGTGGAAGACAAAGAGGAGCGGCATCAGCTCCTTTGACCTTTAACCTTTTAATAAATCTTGTTTCACTGAGCCTCTGCACCACGCCATCGCTGCAGGGCAGTGACGCGAGTGTTTCACTCACATTTAGCAGCACATTTCTGAATTAGCAGCCTGTCACAGACCCCCCAGCAGCAGTGAAGATGATGCTGCTGTAGTTTGCGTGGAGCCTCAGGCGGCCGTGGTTTGGTTTACAGTAACGATGTGCAGTTCTCACAAACAGTTTTCCTCTCTCCAGCTCCTGTACCAGCCGTGATGTTTACCTGCCAACGTTCCCGTCGTGAATCCAGCCCGGCTTACATAACAGCAAACACATATTTTTCTAACATGTTCTACACGACCTGTTGACTTATCGGCCCACTGACAACCAATCACACGGTTGGTCAGGTTACAGCTGGGAGGCAAGGCCTCACGCTGCAGCTGTGCAGAGCATCAAAGGTCTAAAACCACTCAAACCAGCTAAACCAGAAACGATCAGAGGCTGGTGATGGCCCCAGATGGAGATGAGGTGATGCCATCTTGTGTGGTGACAGTTTGAGCGCATGTAAACAAAGATGGAGCTGAGTTTCAAGTCTGCACAAACAAGATGGAAGTCGGAGCAGAGGCAGCTTTCTGACAGCAGGACTGAAGCGTGATTACGATCACAGCGTTTTCTTACCAAACAACTCCAAATGCGCCATAACCGATGGGCCGGTCTGGCTCCATCTCTGCGGGGCTCGGCACCTCGCTGGCTGGGTTGCTGTAGGGCTGAGGCACCGCCGCGCCGCCGCCGGTGCTTCCTCCGAGGGCTGTGGGGTGACGAGGGGTCCCTGCCGGGGCGGTGGGTCCGGTGAGGCACGGTGTGGCGCTGAGGCCCGTGGAGGGGGCTCCGCAGGAGGAGCTCACGCAGAAATACTTGTGGCCCAGCTCAGAGCCCGGAAATAGGTCTCCGCACACGGTCTGCCGGCCTGCGCCGTGAAATGCCATCCTCCTCCCGGAGCACCACCCGGACACGGTCGCGTTATCTGCCGCTGCCTGCTGCTGCTAGGCTCGGAGGACCCGCAGCTCCCCGCTAAGCATGCCCAGCCTGTGAAGGAGGCAGACACACGTCAACGCGCTGTGGCTAAAAACACATTTAAACACGTTCACAGGCCGAAGTGTGCTAGTTAAATCCGGGCTAAATCCAGGCCCGCGGCGGAACGGACCTCCGACACAGCCGAGCCGAGCCACCTTTGTTTGTATCAGGCTGCTCTCACCTGGTTAGTGGAGCAGCTAGCATCCCCCGGCTAACTAACGAGTCAGCGTCCAAAAACAGAAATATAAAATAATCCACCCGCTGCTCCATCACCCAGCTCGGCTGCACAGAGACCACAGAACCAACTCAAGCACAATCATCCACACTCACTCTTATTTTTCTTCTAAAACCAATAAAATAAAAACGCGTCCAGGCGTCCGCAGCTAACCAGCTGTTCTGGCTAACCAGTTAACCCCCCCGATGACCCACATAACCATCACCGGCCGGACGAGCTGACCTAGATCGACTAAGAAAGCGAGCTTTCCCCCGCGAGGTCCAAAAATGAGCCTACAAACCTGACTCGGTTAAGCAGCCGATAGCATGACACGGAAACGGGCTTAAAGAAGGCGAGAAAAGCCGAGTTAAATCCTCGAGCTAGCCGGGATGGTTAGCCAGCGGAGCCGCTAGCTGCAGCTAGCTGCGGGCTGCTCACTAGCTGGCCGCGGCGCCGTCACAGGCGGAGAAGAAGCGTCCATATAGGCGGTTTCTCCTCTTTTCCGGGTAGAGGTTCATCCAGCGGCAGGTTCCGAGCGGGGCTTCGACCCAGCAGGGCTTCGGCTCCGGACTACAGCGACAGCTTAGCCCGGCTAGCCTGTAGGAGGAGCAGGTGAAGCCGGATGGGGGAGGGTGGAGGATTTTTTTTTCCCACTCTGCTGTAAACACTGGGTGACAAATTAAAGGAAAAGAAAACCCAGAATAAACTTGGATAAATGCAGGTGCTTCCTGACACAGGTGCGCCGCATGGTAACAGCCAATCAGCATCCAGCCCTGTTCTGCACAGGTGTGAACACAGCAGGCAGGTTCAGCGGATTCTGGAGGCGTTTAAACAGGGCTGATCGTTGGCGTCCGTTATTGGTGCAAATACTGGTATCGATAGGAGCCCACGTAAACACACGGCCGCTGTCCCCGATAACAAGGCCGATACTTTCATCCAGCTAATGTAGGGGAGAGGTGAATCATCATCATCATGTTTGCAAATTCTGAACACATTTTAATGAGGACTACATCATTGTTGTTTTTACTTTCCATAATAATCAGATAACACAACAGAAGATATTTCAGAAGATTTCATTTTAAAACTTTTTTTGGAGTCCTACGATGTAAACGTGCGTCTCTAAAGAACCATCTGCTGTCTGTAAAATAAAATAGACATCAATACAAATTCTATATTTATATGTATATTTTATAAAATGATCTTTTTCCCATTTAGTGGAGTAGTAGTATATTTAATGTATTTTTCCATGAGAAAAAATTAACCACGCACTGAAACAATGTATCGATCTGAGCGTTTGTATCAATATTTGGATCGTTCAGTCCGCCTCCACCGTTCATACACAGCCAGTATTTGGATTATTATATAATACTCTTGATAATCGGTCATCACTGGGTTATATGGAGGACTCAAACTGCCACAGTTTAACATAAATAACTCAAATACGTCAAAGTATATTTAAATTAATTTAAGTAGTATTTTATAAAATGTGGCAAAAATGTCTTTTAACCTGAATTAACAAATACAAAATATATAAATTTATCATCTGATTTGTACTTTTTAAATATTGATTTGATATAAATTTAACCCTGATTCATTCTTTTTATATGGACTTTATGTTTTGAAGCCTTTCCTTACACAGAGCCCAGTATTACAGGAACTACTCTGACTGTTTTAATATGGAGGACTAACAAATACTTATATATTAAAAAAAAACAAAGTACTTCCTATTAAAGGCAAACACGGGCCCGTTAGCTTCTCTGAGCCGGTTCACCGACACCTTTAACTTGTTTCAGTGCTTCAGACGAAACATCCACATTCAGCACCCACTCAGACACTGTGAAGATGACCTGAACTCGAGTCCACACGTGCGTTTTACTGCCTTTTAATACAGTAACAGTAACGAGGCGCTATGCACTATGCATCAAGTACAATCAATATGCACAGCCACAGAAAATGTGTCACCAGGTAGCTACAAATTACATGGCAGGTTCAAGAGTTACAAATCAGCATCCAGAGTAAGAACGAAGATCATACGAAGCAGAGAAGTTATGCACATTCAGTGTTCAGGGGGAATATCCACAAACAACTATCGGTCTGCCGTCATCTGCTTTATAAAAGTGTGTATGTACAGCGTGGGCCGTCAGAAACACCCGCTCCCCGCTCAAAGGCAAACCGGACACCGCTCGGCAATAAATTAGAAGAGAAAATGAGATAAGTCGTGTTACTGAGGTCTCTGGGCCAGTTTCCTGGTGTTAAACACGGATATCGTGGATCAGAAATGGTGTAAAAACGGCGACGGCGGCTTTACAAAAATCAAGAGCGGCTGAAAATGAAAACAATGAAGTGATGATAACAGCTAAGCGCCAAGCTGGAGAATAAAAATACACATTAGTTAATAACTGATGGGTCCTCTGTGCAGGACTCCAGAGTCGGTAGTGTGAACGCAGAGAGCGCCTCCCAGTGCTGGAGGCCGGTCAGCTGACGGAGGCGGGCGTCGCGGGAACGAACAGAGGTCGCCGTCCTCACAGCGCCACGGAGAAGTCGAACCTCCATCAGGATGTGTCAGGAAACAACCTGAGGCAGAAAAATCAGAGCTCACCTCATTTCATAAAAAAGGAGCAAAGCCGCTGCAGCGAGTCCAGGACTACAAACATGGCGCCTTAATGAGCAGAATGGATCCACACACCTGCTCCGGTGGCTCCTCCTACGTGTCCTTGCTTCCTTTTGCCTCGACTCCTCCGACTCCCCCCTCGACTCCACCCCACCTCCCTGCAGTCCCACCCCAGCTCTCCCCTGCCCCCACTCGCCCCCCCAGCGTGCTAGCTGTGGGGCTGGGGGGCGATACCGGAGCAGTCAGTGACCAGCAGTCCCACTGTGCTAGCGCTGGACACCGTGACCGCCACGCTGGTGGTGCCCACGGGCCCCGTGCTCGTCTGGTCGGGGGTGGGGTCGCCCTGGCTGGCGTGGGTGCCCATGTGACCCTGGAGCTGCGTGGCCGTCTTGCACTGTACCCCGCACAGCTGGCAGAGCAGCACGCCGCCGGCCCCGGTCCCGCCGAAAGCCCCCCGCGCCCCGCCGCTCTCCTTCCACTCCTGGCCGTGGTGCTTCTGGGCGTGGACGCGCAGGTAGGTGAGGGTGGTGAAGCCTGCGGGACAAGAGCACACGGACACGTGAAGGCGGGGTGACGGCGGACTGTCGGTGGCGCTTCCTCGTGACGCAGCGTGTCTTACTGCGGTTGCAGAGGTGGCAGGCGTGGTGCTGCGATTGGTTGTGGACCCGCATGTGGTCGGTGATGTAAGCGGCCGACAGCAGCTTCCCGCAGATGTGACACGGCACCTTCTCCTCGTGGCGAATCAGGTGAGCACGGAGGCGATCCCGTGTGGCAAACGCTGACGTGCACGTCTGCAGAAAACAGGAAGGCGTGGATGAAATGAGTGAAATTTTCAAAATAAGACGTAGTTGCTTATAAAAACACTATAAATGTAAAATTTGATGCTTTTTATTGAAATTGTGATGTTGTGGTTTTCTGGCGCTGCTGGTTTAGAAACAGGTAAACAGGTGAGCGTGTTACCGTGCACTTGAACGGCCTCTCTGTGGAGTGCACCTGTCGCACGTGACTGTTGAGGTGGTCCGGCCTGAAAATGCAAACAAGACTGAGATTCATTTTTTTTACTGTTTAAATTGTAATAAGGTTTAAAGCATTATTAGGGGCGTGGCCTCTTTGACTGACAGGCGGCTGTAGCTGCTAACTGTGTGCCAATGGAGCTATTTTAATGACATCATCTGACCAATCACACGGCCGCTCTCTGAGCTCCAGCTTAGGTGAGATTCTGGGATCACGATTGGATGTTACTAATGTGTCAGGTGTCAAACAACATGACGGCAACTATAAAGCTAAAATCCAGAGTAAAGAAATTGACGGATGACATCATGGTGGTTGCAGCCATCTTTTATTTACAGTGTGTGTTTGCTACAGGAAGTCTGTATAAAGTCTGGTTATGAACTAACTTATAAGCTGTGATGTGCGGGGACACTGCTTCAGTTCACTTGGACGCGCTCAGTGAACAGCTGATGACTTCATAGGTTCAGGCATTAAAGTCGTGAAGCAGCATAAACTGTATATAGACGAGGGACGAGGCAGCTGAGAGCAATGAGGTCGAGCTGTTCCCAGTTTCTCTTTCGGATGTTAGGACTGAAACTGGGGGACTCAACTCGTCTGTTTTCCTGTTCTCACCAGTTTGTGTTCAACGAGACTTGAAATCAGAGGCTAAGATCAGAAGCTCATCAGGACAGAGTCCTGAATAACAGTCACATCTACATCTTTCATGCTAAATGTGAGCGGCTACATATACGAGCTCTCCGTGAGGAGTTAACGTGGCCCGAGGAGCGGATGGCGCTCGTACCGAGAAAAGGCCTTGGCGCAGTGCGGGCAGATGTACGGCTTCTCCACGCCGCCCTGGTGCGAGCGCACGTGGTAGCTCATCCTGTCTTTCCTCTTGAAGCGCTGCTGGCAGATAGGGCAGGAGTACGGCTTCTCGTCCGAGTGGGACAGCCGGTGGCGGTTGAGGTGGTAGACGTCCCTGAAGGCCTTTCCGCAGGCCTCGCAGGCGTGGTTCTTCCTCACCTGATTGGTGCTGGGAATGGGATTAGGATTGGGATTCTGCGGGAAGAGGCAGAGAAGTTCAGTGGTAAATACACTCTGCTGTCAGAGGCCTCTCTCTGCTCCCGGCATCAACACTAGCTGATTATGATGCTCGTCTGAGGTTTTCTGATGTTTGATCCACAAAGATTTAATTCAAATTGTGTGTTTATAAGCGTGAGTGTCAGCGGCCATGTTTCACTTCCTGCAGCTGCCGCTGGCATCAAAAGGCCCTGAATTGTCCTTGTACTCTCTGGCTCTCTTCCCGGTGAACCCACCTGCTCCATGGACCCAACGACAACAACGGCTGCCTGGATGGGCTGAGGCGGCGCAGCCATGGTTACTGTTGCCGGGGCGATGGACACAGACACCGGCTGGCCCTCCTGGTTGACGTGCTGGCCGGGCTGGGGGAGGGTCTCTTGGCCGGGAGCCGCGGGAGGGGGAGGAGGCTGCTGCGGGGGCAGGGCGAGGTGGAGGAGGGAGAGCGGGACCGTCTGCTTCTCCACCCGGCCGGCCTTCGCTCCGTCCTCCTTCTCCCGGGCCGCCCGGTCCTTCATCTTGATGCCCGTGTGCACCGACTGGTGCCGCCGCAGGTTGTAGCTGTTCTTGAACTCCTTGTTGCAGGTGGCGCAGATGTGGGCGGGCCGGCTCGGCTTGGTGAGCGGTTTGACTGGCGGACATTAAAGTCACATTTTAGTCACAGTTGCACTCTGAGGTTAACATTCGTCTGAAGAAACGTCGGAATTTAGAGACTTCAAACTAATCCTGTTACACTGGTTTGTAAACTGTTAGACAAACTGAGCTCTGACACAACAAACAGACAAAGAAATAAATTCCTGACGTGTTTATTTCTTTGGAGATTTACAATCTACGGAAAACTGAGCCGTACTCATGTATGGGGGACAAAAAGTGTCAACACAAATAACTGGAAGCATTTTTAACCATTATGTGAAATATTGTGCCATGATACAGGGAAACCCTGCTGCTTAGCAACAAATCAAACCAATCAACTGCTAAAAAACACAATGTTGTGCAGAGTGTACGGAGGACAAAAGATTTGAAGCTTTTCTGGAGAAATTTAAACAATTTCAATGAATTCTGCAGATCTGAGTAAAATCATTCAACATCTTTGGGCTTGAAAATGTGTCACTTTTTTAATATTGTTAAATATACTTTATATTTAACTATTTAACAGCTTTGTACAGCACGTAACATTTGCAGCTGTAATCTTCAGTCATAATAATAAATATGAAAATGAAAAACATGCGAGTTTTAATGTATGTATTTATTTTGCAGCTCTAACCTCAAAAATATTCTTTCTTGTGTTTCTGTAAACAGGCTGATTAGTGAAACTTGGGTGTTTGGTTTCCCCTCACAGCTCAAACGTCTCCTGCACATCGAGTAAAAACTAAAGTCACTGATCCTCTGAAGTAAATCAGAGGAAATAAACCAAACATGAAGCCTGTTTTGTGCTCGTGAACTCCGACTCTGACAAGCGTGCAGAAAAATAAAATCTCCCACTGATAACCAAACTGCTGACGCTGCAATAAAAGCCCAGAGTTCAGAAGACAACCTTTAAAAACGTCAATATCGGCCTGTTGGAACAACTTCAAACACGTCAGTGATGAGGTTTAAACCCCGCCCCATCCTCACCTGGCAGCGGCTCCTCGCTCAGGGCGGCGGTGTCGACGGTGGACGGCGGTGTCACGATGTGCTCGCCCGGAGGACTCTGAGCCGAGCCGGTCAGCTCCGGCAGCAGCTCCGACTGTAGCGGCGTCTCGGGCTGACTCTGAGTCGGAGGCGTCTGCCGGAGGTCAGTGAGAAACATCTGAATCAACACACACAGCCATTTACACCTGAAACATCCAGAAGCTTATTTACTGTAACAGTGCATACAGGGCAGGTGAGGGCGTGGCCTATGGAGGACCAAAAGTGTCCACAAAGTAAACCAACATCTATAAATGACTGAATGTGTCATTAAATGCATCAAAAAGGACATTAATGATTAAAGTTTTGATGACAGTGACGACAGGTGTGACGACAGGTGTGACGACAGGTGTGACGACAGGCGTAAGAGGGCGAGCTGAATGCAGAGGGAGAAGGTCCTGGCCCGAAACAACATGACATTATCTGAATGATCTCCAGGCTGACAGCTCTGTGGAGGACTTCATCGGTGAGACGTGCAGAGTGCAGGAGAGCGCTCGGCTCTCAGTGAACCACGGCACACCTTGAAACACCAGCTCCGTCTGGAGCAATGCAAAGCTCTGTGACCCGTTTAAGCTTAGAATGATGACGATAAGATCCCCGAGGTTCTGTGATGGGTCACAATAACCTGACTTCATGCAGGAGTCTGACAGCCCAAATTTCTTTTGCTTACAAAAAGAGCTCAGTATCTGTCAGCCCTGTGCAGCGCCCTCTTCAGGTCACCCCACAGATTTCATCTTCAGCTTTCTAGCAGACGCCCGGGAGCACGATGGTGCCACCGCCGTGCTTTGCCATGGCCGTGGCACGGTGTTGTTTCTGTAGCTTTCAGAAATACGGCCAAAAAGTTCAACCTTGGCCTCATCAGACCACAATGACACATTTTTTAAGAGTGCGCTGAAAAGTTTCTCTCCGTAAGAGAAACAGCTCAGAGCTCAGACGTGGGAACATCCGGCCTCTCAGAACGGCTTTCTTCATGTCTTTTTGTTTTAGCACTGCCTGGCTAATTAAAAACCAGCCTTCAGAGGTTATAGGTCACAATCAAAGTGCAAAAAATATTTAGCTTGGCCTAATTTGTTTTCACTTCACACAAACCTGCCGCAGCAGAGCTGCAGAACCAGTTTATGCTTCATGGGTCTTATGGAAGCACGAGAAGAAGCTGATCGTCTGTCATGTGCGTCGATACTTTGGCCAAAAGTAAAACACTTTTACTTACACTGATGTTCGACATGAAGTTCGATTACAAACTAAAGCGGGTCGAGGCGTGTTTCTAAAGGGGGCGACGAGTATTTATTTGCCCCCTAAAGGGTTCATGCAGAGTGGCTGTAGCTCAGGAGGTAGAGCAGGAAGGTTGGTGGCTGGTCCCCCTCGTCTGCCCCCCAAGTTGCTCTGCGGTGTATGGATGTGTGTGACTGTTAGTAGGCGCTTGTGTGAATGGGTATAAAGCGCTCTGAGTGCTGCAGGGCAGCAGAAAAGTGATATATAAGAGTGAGTGAGGACAAACACAAACCCTTCTCTCATTTTCAGGGGACTGAGAGGTTAAATAAGGAGGCAGTGCCCCGGGTGAGAGGTCAGCAGGATCAAAGTGGAGACAAGGGGATCCACACAACAACTCCCCCTGACCCCTCCGTGACCTCCCCACCTGTAGCAAAGCCCAACGGCCCCCACCCGCCCTCAAAAAGCCCAAACCACGCAGCAGCCGCGGGAATTTAGCACTCACCTGAAAGAGGAAATTACTCCAGGAGGTGTCCATCCTGAAGGAGACCCAGCTGGGGACCGAAGAGGAGGAGGAGGAGGTGGAGGAGAAGGAGGAGGGGGAGGTAGAAAAGCTCCGGGAGCTGCTGTGAAAACAAAACGCGAGGCCTGTATGGCAGCTCCCCTCCACCGACAGGGGAAATGAGTCCCAAAGCCCTGACACTTCTTAGAGAAGCGTCCGAGAGGCAGGAGTTAATATGGCAGCTAAACAGTCACTGAGCAGATGCTTCTGTAAATGCGACAGAATGGTTGGTCTCATGCGTACTTGCTTTAATGGTGCGGTTTAATTTAATTTGCTTATGTCGACTGGAATAAAAATCTGCATGCAAAGTATTTTAATGGCGAAGCCGAGCAGTCGAGACGTGCTAATCATAGCAGCAGCTGTTCGGGACTCGTTTTATAGCTCCGACAAGGCCGCAGCGTCGGCTTCCGAGCCTCGGAGTTGCGTAGGGCTCGTCCCCCGGCTAGAGCGCTCCCGGTCGGCCGCGGTCCGTGGCTCCGCCTCGGTGTCTGAATCGACAGGATGACATCTTTCTGTTTTTTTCAAACCCGCTCCCTCGCGCTCCCTCTCGCCCTCCCTCCCTTCGCTCTTTCTTCCTTTTCTTTTTTTATCTCTTCTTCACCCCCTCTGTCCCTCTCTGCTTTAAAGGGAAAGTATTTGGCGTGTGCACCCTCCTCGCGGACCCCGTCTCGGCTCGTCTCGTGCCGCGCCGTCCCTCTCGCCCCCGCCACTTCTCGGTAGGCCGACAGATAATCAAATCCGACATTTATGGGATCAGCTCGGCCGTTAACTCCGCCACTTCGCTTAAAGGAACCCGAAAACTGGCGCTGCGCTGCGGGGAAGAGGTGCCAGGCGGTGATCCGAGCCGCGTTCGCACCAAACTCTCCGGTAAAATGGTGTCGGGTTCGGCTAAAATGAGCCTTTATCCCCGAGCATCTTAAAGGTAACGATGCGCGCAAGTGCAACAGCTGGATGTAACCTCAAAACACATGACGTCCGTCCGTGAACGGGCCACACCGCGCGGCCCGCCAGACTCCATTCAAAAGACTCTAAATTCGCGTCTCCGGCGGACTTACTGCACAGCCACGACACGGAGGACATCCCCACGAATCCGGCCGACTTTAAATGAGCACAGCTGGATTTTATTATTTTATTGTTCAGCCATTGTAGTGCAGTTAACCTGAGCTTCTGTAACGCTAAATGCCATTTTATGCTTTCTTCACACTTATTAAACTAGTTTTATTTTGATTTACTTCATTCATTGAGGTATTTTATTTACTTTTTAAAATTTGTTTACCTTGTTTATAAAATTGTCACTTCCATTTTATTTAGTTCTTTTATTTGTTCATTTTGTCATTGGCTGGTGTAACAGGAATGTCCCACTGTTGTAATAAATAACGTTGATGTGATTTTCTCTCAAAGTGAGGAACGTGTCAGCACTAATATTCAGATGAAAACAGCTGTTTTATTTTTAATGTGAGACTGAATGGAAGGTGAAGGCGGCCCTCGGGTCTCCAGGCTGAAATACAGAACAATTACAGGCAGCTGCACTTCTGCAGACGTTTTAAAGAGAAGGCAGGCTGTCCCGTGGCCCTGCAGGTCCAGGTGGAGTGCCCAGGTGCCCCCTTTAAGTGGCTGCTCAGCAGTTTTATTACCTGTCCACCTGCAGGGACACTCCCACATTTTGACCGCTTCTGGAATATAAAAGAAAAACGATGATCTGTGGACGAATCACAGCTGAAGTCAACGTTCAGCTTTTAAGAAACTGGTTTTATATAAATGACAGTGGTTATATGATCAAGCTGCAGGCTGGTTACTTCCCTCGGCTCTCTTCGGCCCACACCGGGTCTGTGTTTGTGTCTCACCATGAATCCAGATGTGTTCAGGCATCCACAGCTGTGCATCAGCATGCAGATGTTCTCGTGATCACGTCCCCACAGCGTCAGTATGAACATGCAGTATTATGACAGCATGAATTCATGTTAAAATAAACCCAGTCTGCTCATTTCATGCTCGGCTCCTTTATTTCACACTTTTAGATTGTTGAGCTGTTCCCCGTTTACGTCGTTCCAGGTTGCGTTAAACTCTTTGGCTTCAGTAGAACAAGAAATTACCAAAAAATAAAGATGTGATATGGAACAGGAAGAGATAAGTGAAGGTCAAAGTGCAGAGGACAGAACAGCAGCTGTGGAAGCTCTGCACTCGTCTTCAAAGCTTTTCTTAAATAAACCTTCAGCTTCTGTGAAACGCTGAAAAGCAGAACCGATCAACTCGACAGCTCGTGGAGTCCAAACTGCCTCGAAGGAGAAAAGTTTAAATACAAATCTGAATTTTTTTATTGAACACAACGTTTTTCTTTTGCAGCTTTTTTTTATTTTTTGCAGTAAATTCAAACCAAGCAAACAAAACCAGCATCAAATATTTAAATTACAACATTATTTCCTTTTAAATAGAACATCAAACTTTGCTTTCAGGTCGAGATATATATTTCATATTTATACATTCTAGCAAATACAGTATGCGGGTTTCAGCACGCTCTCTGATTGGCTCCGTCAAAGCGACACACACAGGTAACACTTGGTGCTCCTCAGGTGAGGTAAACGTACAGTTTCTGACAGAGGAGGCGCTTCCTCTCCTAGCACTAAAATAAAACGAGCCCGGCTACTGCTCAGCCTCCGACTAATCAGACAAGCATCAGCAGGAACAGGAAGTGAGGCGCAGGAACAGAACGAAAGGTGAGAGGAATATTTAAGCTTTTGGTCGTGTCATCATTTCAGGGACGGTTTCGTCTTCACAAATCAAAAACAAATAAAAAAACATCTAAATAAGGAATAAAAAGTGGATTTTCAGAGAGTGGAATAAGCATTACAATTTAGATTTTACCATTAACCAGCCTGACGGTCACGGTGGAGGCGACTTCGGACGGTTAACGGGCGCTACACATCGCCAGCTGCTCCTCATTCATTTAAACACACCAGTCATGACATCATCTACACGCACACCTGCACAGGTGCGTCCGGTCAGACCGAACGCCCCGCCTCCTCTCAGCTTCACACTGAGCCTCCCATCAATCATCTGTCAATTAATCACAATCACTGAGCCGACGACATCGACCTGACAACAGGCAGCGATCAGACAGCAGCATAATTACAACAATAATACTAAAAATAACAGCAATAATAGTAATAATTACAATAATCTGTGTTTTCATTTTTTAAACGTTGTTAATAGTTTGGTCTGTAAAATGGGAAAATAATAATGTTAATAATAATAACAACAACAACAACAATTTGGAACGTTGATATTCAGATACGGAGGACTAAGAATGCCCCCTCCCCTCCCAAAAAAAAGGTTGAGTTTTTATTTACTTTTGTAATAATTAGCCATTTTATTTGCTTCTTTATTTACATATTTGTCCTCTCAGATCGCGCTTCATTTATTTTGGCCGGACTTTAGTCACTTCTCTTATTTCTGTATTTACTTTTCTTCCTAGATTTAAATATTGATGGATGTATAAACACATTAGCAGATAACAGCAACATTATTTTTCCTGCCTACAGTCATTATTAACATTACTTCTTATTCTTTTAGTGATTTTTAAATTCATTTTTGACTTTTGGTCCTCCGTATTTGTTCAAACTTAAATATTTAATTTAAAAATTTGTTGTTGTTTTTTTAAAGCGTTCAGATGTTTTTTTAAATTATTGCTATGATGTAAAACTCAAAGTGTGGCAGTGAGAAAGAGCAACATTTGTTTAGGTGTAATCGATAAATCTGATACGAATCGTCGGCTCGTTTCAGCTTTAACGGAAAAGTAAAGAACACCTGCGTCAGCTCTCGCTGTCGTCACCGACGGACACGCCTCTGACGTTAGCGTAATAAAACAGGTGAGCGGTAACCGGGGATGTAACCGTGCGTGTCGTCCTTTACGTTTGCATTATGAGCTTATGTTGTGATTTAAAGGCTGCGCCGTGGATTTGGAATATTTTTCTCCATATTTGGTCAGAATCCGTGTCGGTCTGACAAACTTTCCCTTTAAGAAAACAACAATACGTGAAACCGCGACGGATCTGCTGATGCTGTTGCAGCTCTCGCCACCTCCCCGTGACCTCCTACTTCATCTTCGAGGCCTTCTCCCGCTCGGCGGCATCAATGGCGGCCATGTTCTTGGAGGCGGTGATGAGGTGCAGGGCGCTGATGCCGGACTTGAGCAGGCAGATGATCCCGCAGAGCCCCTGCAGCCAGTAGAGCCAGCCTGTGGAGAAATCCAGCGACTCGAGTTTAACATCAGACGATGAGTTTCCTGTTCAGCACCTGAACACGTTAACGTTCCCAGCTCTGGATTTTAACGGCAGGACTCACAGCTTTAATTAACCAGTAACGAGAACTAGACTAACACTCGCGGAGAACAACCACCATGACAGTTATCAACACTTTCATCAACAAATAAAAAATACGATGAAAATGTTTTAGAAAGATGAGATCCAATCAGAACTAATGAAGGTGGGATGAGTTTGGACATGAGCCAATCAGAAGCTAGCTCTCACAATCCTGCTGAAAACACAACAACACAAGGACACGCGCGAGGAAGAGACGAGCAGACGTACGAACACGTTCACAGTCGATGTCAGAGAAAATAAACTGACCAGCAAAAACAAACTTTACACTTTAACTGAATCCACGTTAGATTTCAGTCGACAAGAATCTTAATCGACTAAAACAACTTTGATCCGTAAACACTGACGTCCAAACTCAGCCTCACCTGTGAACGTGAGGAAGACGAGGATAATAAGCTCTTACCTGCCGGCTCCTCGATGTGATAGAGAAGGTAGAGCAAGCAGAAGAAGAGCTCGTTCCCGGCGCACATCACAAACAGGACTGGCTGCAGGACACACACACACACACACGTTCACTGACTGTTCCTTTAAAATTCATACGGACACGTTTATCGTACGACACACAGACCTTGGAGGTGTAGTAGAGGCGTAGGATGGCGTTCCCAGAGAGGTCGATGGTTTTATGACTCGCTGATCCTTTTACAGTCGAGCTGAGGAAAACAGATCAGAAAACACGATCAGCCGCAGCACAACACCTCGTCCTTACACCTGTCATGGCTCTAAAACGGGTCACTGGGTAACATGAGCTGATTCAGTCAGTTCAGGCCACACAGCTAAATATGACTTCACCTTAAAAACCACAGAAACATCGCCCACCTGTGCAGGTGCAGCCAGTGGCTGGCGATGTCCAGACACATGCTGAGCTGGAACAGGAAGGTGTAGGAGGGGTAGAGCAGGGATAGGTTGACCAGCAGACACATGGTGGCGCAGCGGTCAGTCAGCATGTCCAACATGGCGCCGAACTTAGTGGCTGAAACAGACAGAGAGCGGCCCGTGAGACCAGAACACGACCTGCTGCAGGAACCGTCATGGCTGCAGTTCCTCTGACGTCCAGCAGAGGCTCCAGCAGCAACTGAGTCAATGTTAAAACTCTACAGCAGAAATAAACACAGCCTGAAGCTCCCACAAAGATTGTCTCACGAGACAGCGAGCAGAAAAACGGCCTGAGACGCACAGAAATCTACTCAGGGGCGTCCTCCTACATCAGCAGGTGTTTCTGCAGATATGGTAGATGTTGCACCTGACTGGACAGCGAGGGATCCACGTCACCACTGCGTGCTTTTAACGTACCACACCGACCCACTATGACTGTGAAGCAGTGAGAGTCGTTAAAATAACCCAAACACACTCCTTCCATCTTTTATATACAGAGTGTGGTTATCAGCCAGTATAAACATCAGGAGAACAAACACGTCCTCCATCCAACACAAAATCACATTCAGTCAAATCCTGCCTTCAGGAGTCAAAACTGGACGTCTCTCACACACACGTGTGTATATACATACACTGATTGAGCGCTCGCGCTGCATGGCCGTCAAAGGCATCCAGCAGAGCGCTGAGCAGGTAGCAGAAGACGGCCGGCCACGGGCAGCAGGGCATCAGGAAGAAGGAGATCAGGGCCAGCACCACCCGGGCATAACCTGCAGGATCCAACCAAGGTGAAGGAAGTTATTCAGAAACAGAGTGCGTTTTAATGATTTCACACTGATTATCTGTGATGAGAAAATTCCTTCTTATTGCATATTATTTGTCATTTTTTGCAAAAACAATGCACTTTGTTATGTCTCTACACTTATGTTACAGCTACCTATTCCAATAAAATTGATTTTAACAACAAAAATGACAAGATAGAAGCTAATAAAATACTTAATTACACTGGGTACAGAGTAGTCCACATACGATGAATATCTTATGTTATTTTTCATAATTGAAGGCATTTAAAAGCATCATATTGAAGTTGTAAAAACCCATCGCTCAATGGCCTGATCAATCTTTTTATCCACAATAAAACCGGACATATTTCAGGGGAAAATGCTCATTTATTATTACGCAAACAACTACAATACAATAACACAACGTGCCGTCCTTTACCATTAATTTCGGCTTGATTTGGCTTCCACTGTGACGTTACTCAGCTCACTTTGCCCAGATAAAGCAGATGAGCCGGATTCTCTAAATTGGACGTTTTTTGAATGGAGTTCGGTGAATTTTACATTTCGCCGGCTAAAGCTAAGCTAGCTCCGTGTCGCCAAAGGCGGGAAACACTCACCGATTAAATTAGGAACGAAGAGGAAAATGTTCTCCGTCTCCATGTCTGCGGCAGTTTGTGCGACAAATGGAGCGCCTGTTCTGCGTTTTTATCCGCAACAGGGTCTTTGAAGGAAACTGCAGGCGACTATTTGAAAAGGTCACTTCCTGTCACCCAAAGGGCTCTTCACCGGAAACAAGGTTACAAATTCCGGTTGTTTTCAGAATAAAGGTGGAATGTTATGACAGCGTTTTGTTTTGTTTTATCAAATAAAAGTACAAATTTATAGAAAAATTAAAGGGAGATTATGCCGTTACATTGATGGAAAAAAATAATTAAGAAAAAGAAACTTTTGTATGTGTGTTTACGTTTGTTTTGGTAAGGATCTTCACCTTTTGCTCTACCTCATCTCACTCTCTGGAAAAGGAAATAAAACATAAATTTAAAAAAATATATATATTTTTACCAACAGCAACCATAACACAACATCAGACTAAAACACATATTTAAAACCCATTTACATGGAGATAAACCCTGTCAGCAAAACTCACTCTCGATTGTGTTTTAGTCTTTAATTCTAACACAAACTGCAAAACCTTCTAAAAAGACAAGCGTCATTCTTCTTTGCACTTCCTTCTGGAGCGCAGCGAGGAACTCCCTCACACAGAAGACATGTTCATGCTGAGGAAAGTCCGTAATGCCATACATAATGAATCTGAACCAGAAAGTCTGCGCTGCAGTTTGATGGAGCATTGTTTGACTTCGACAATACCGACACGTTCCTACAACCCATGAAAGCTCTGCTTCCAACATCCGAGAGCATGCAGAGTAAAACTGTCTGGACCCAGCCTTTGTGGTAAAGTTAGGTGTAATACAGAGAACCAAAAGTGCCCAATGAAAATAAAATAATTTTTGCAGAGAAAGAAAATAAACATTTCATATTTAACAGATTCATTGCAGCAATTTATTTTTATGTTAACTTTGAGTGGAAATAATGGTGTTATTTCTTTTTTTTGTCCCATTTTGACACTTTTGGTTCTCCATCTAAAATCTAGAACAGCTGAAATCTGAAAACAATAAAAACATCGCCCCCTGGTGGTGAACATTTCAGGTAAATTTTACAGTCTGATTAAAACAAATCTTAAATATTCACGAAACAATTTAACAAGAAAGAAAATGACAACAAAGCAACTTTTCTGTTTTTGTTCTTTTATTTCTCCAAAATTATTTGATTACGTTTCTGTACATCTCATTTTTCCAACGCTCCTGAAACACTCAACCTGAACATTTTCACTTCGCCCTCCTGCGACATACACACACCCTTCATCCTGCTCTGCACACAAACAGCACTCGACTCTGCCTCCTCCTCTTCCTCCTCATCACACCGATGGCCTCAAACGCTCCTGGGGATTTTTCTTTTTTCCTTGAAAGTTTAAAGCTGCAGGAGGAAATGTGAGGAATTGAACAGAAACATTTTGTTTGCCATTGACTCTTGAAATTGGTAACTTTGCGCTTTCAAACAGAGTGAACCTTCAGTTTTTAAACGTCAAACTGTCCTTGAACACAGCACAGAGCAGTCTGAGAAAATAAAATAAAAAGTAGAAAAAGTGAAAAATGTGGAGCTGAAACAGTAAATTGATTAAGATTGAAACTTTTGCTGCTAAAGACATCTTTTTTCTAGTTCCAAAAATTTGTTTTATACGATTTTAAATGTAATTCTTTTGTGTTTTTAGGACTTTTGCTGTAATTTAGCACATAAAAACTTTATGGGAAAGAACAACCAGCAGAAGAACGATTAGTGTCATTTTATAATAATATAAATTTTAAAGAAATTTCCTTTGTGAACATTTTTCCTCTTAAAGGAGACGAGATATTTTAAAATGTCAGAGAAGATCCAACATGGCGATCTAACTTTGTCCATTAAATTTCCAATCAAACCGTTCGATTGACCGTTTTCAGCTCCTAATATAAAGACGTCACATTTAAAAAGCATTTTAAATGTTTTGTTGACCAGAACATGAAAACATCTCAGTAACTGTCGCTAAGGATAGCAAACATGAACACGTCCTATAAATTGTGACCACGTGACAATACACAGAAATCCTGCAGTCAGTAAACTGCTCACGGCTGTAAACGTAGATGAAGATCTGGACTCTTCCTCAGTCTGCAGCTTTAATTGGCAAAATAACACTTGAGGAATGGTTAGCATTTCACAATAAATGCTATTAAAAAAAAAACAATGTTGGCAAAATGAAGTTTTTTTGTTTTGTTTTTTGGGAGGAAGGAGGAGGAGGAGCACTCAGTCCACGTTGCCCCACCCCGCCCCACCAATCATCTTCCTCAGCACAGCGTCTCGTGTTTTTAAAGTCCAGCACGTCCTGCAGACAGCTTTCCACTGAGCGTGACGTAAAGTTTGTCCCTTCCTGCTTGCACTCATCGTCCCGTCAACATTTGCACAAAGTGAAGGAAAATGAAAAAAGCCAAGAAATGTTTGTTTTTCCTCTTTAGTCCACCTGAACATTCGTCTCCTTTCAGTGCAAATGAGGTAGACGTGACAAAAAGATGATCTTCTACCCATTCGGACTGTGCAAAATGAAACAGAGGTGTTTGTCTGGAAAACACACAGAGTGGAATTCCTGTACGGAGGCCCAAAGATGCCAATATTCATCTCAAACACATAATTTAAAGTTTTGCCAAACAAACTTGAAACTCATTTTAAAATCTTAAAATATAACTCATTAACACCAAATGGGCTTTTTGTTTAGAAAGAAAAATGGAATGACTGAAAGGTCGTTTTAACAGAAGTCTCTTTTTGGCTCTCGTCTAATTTAAAAGTTTTTAAAATCTCAAATATAAAAACCAATAAATAAAAAAAAAGTATAACATTAAAACTAAAGGGAGGCAAAACAAAGGATGACAGAGGTGAGTTGCTGATGTCTGATTAATTAATTGGTTCAGTTACTTTGGGGAAAATACTGAAGAAATTTAAAAAAAATGTAGAAGTGGTTTTACTCTAAATTTTAAATAAAATTATAATTACCGCTCTGAAGTCCACTGCCAGCTCAAAACACACAAAACTGGAATTCTTTAGGGAATAAATGTGAATCTTTATTTAAAAATCTAAAAAAAATTCTTAGTGTTAACCTGCCTTTAGTTATTAAAGAATGTATTAATAATAGGTTGACACCTTTGGGCTTCCGTATTTGGAGGTGTTCTTGCAGATGTTACAGTGTTTTTGGGAAAGTCTTTCGCACCATAAAGACGATGTATAAAACAAAAAATGATAAAGTTATGGCACCAAAACGTAGTGAAAGATCTGGAAATATGTCCATACGTCATGTGATAATACTGGCTCAAAACAAACAAAGAAAGAAATGAAAACAAACAAAACAAAAACCCCGCAGCCCTGCCCAGAACTGGAGACTCCCACCCTGAGACCTCGACAGGAATGCTGGGAAAGGTAGTCCTTTTGTCCTCCTTAGAAACGTGAATATTTTTTATAACTCTATCACAGTAACATTGCGCTTATTCCCCACCTAGTGGTCAAAATTGGCAATCCACATTTAAAAATTAGCGTACAACATAAATATTCCAGCTGCAGTAGAGGTAATAATAATGATGGCGTCTATTCGTCTACAAATCAAGTCACGTGACAAAATAGTCATCATTATTACTCTAACACAGCCTCAGAGTTATTAGTGCTTCTATGTACAAGTCAAGAGTTTTGGACAGTGAACAATCGTCAGTTTACCTGCTACCTGTACACAGGTATCTTACATTTATAAGCATTTATATAAATAGGTAGTGTGCATGTTTATTCATACAAACGCCGCCTGTACACGAGCTCCATGCACCGCACTACTCTGACGCACATGTACACCTTATCTACAGATGCAGAGTGTGGAGGGGGGGAGGGAGGGGGGGGTCAGGTGTGGGGTTAGCTGTTGGCGCACACACACACACACACACACACACACACACACACACTTTCAGCTCTAAAACTCTGCGGCAGCGTCACTTTGAAGGAACGAGTCGCCCGACATCGAGCTCTCAGGTTAAGCAGAGGGAGGAGCCCCGGTTAGCCTAGCTTAGCATCACGACAGGAGAATGACGGCAGGTAAACACACCTTTAAGTTACATTTACCTGCAGAGTAAACGCGCAAAGAACTGACCTGAAGCTAAATTGTGCGCGGCGTGCTGAGAGTAAGAACGTGGCGCAGATCATCAGGCAGCCGACCGTCCTCCTGACGCCTGCTATCGTTCAGAAACGGGTGCCGTCTAAAATCAGCACGCGCGAGCAGACGTTAGCAATGACGGAAACTAAAATAAAATGTGCTCTATCAGTCTGCTCGCTGACCACTCACAGCGCCCCCTGCTGACCAGCGGATCATTCCCGTACGATGGGATCAACAGGAAGTAGAACATCTGCCTCAGAGACAAGTGTAAACTTCACTACGCAGAGATCTCGTAAACTTGGTTGTTTGAACACAAGAAAAACAAAGATGGAGGGGCTTCCTGTACGGAGCGCGCTGACGCCGAGGCGACTCGCGGCGACACGGGCAGTGGTAGGTTTGTCTCGGGTCAACAGAAAGATGGCAGTGTTTGTTTTTATCGTCGTGTACAGAATCTTAGCACTACAAATAAAAGTTGACTTTAAGAAATCTTCCCTCGGTCACCGCCTGTACACCGCCGCCTTCAAGCCCCGCCGCCTTCAAGCCCCGCCGCCTTCAAGCCCCGCCGCCTTCAAGCCCCGCCGCCTTCAAGCCCCGCCCCCCGCCCTGAATGTTTGAAACACTCAGGAACCAGACACGGCGTCTACAGTTCAGTTATGTACATAGTTACAGTGGTTTTTAAAGCACTGCGAGCCGAGTGGAAGCTGCACAGCCGCCGCTCTGTCTCGTCGACGCGTTGGCGTCGTGGTAACCGGACGTGTTGATTGGATCGCTGCCCCCGTGCAGCTGACGTGACTGCGCATAAAGGGCGCGTTCAAAATAGATTTTTTAAAACTTGTGACATGTTTGTTTTGAGGATTGAAGCGCTGAAGACCGAAACGGTCAACACGGCGCCGTTCTGCTTCTGTGTCCCCTGAGAGAAGCAGGACGGCGCCCCCAGACTAAGACCGGCGCCGGATTCACGAGTAGGAGAGGTGAGAGCCGTTGGAGATGTGCGAGGTGACCGACGTGCTCCGGGTCAACCCGCCGTCGCTCCCCCCACCGCCTGGCCCCCCCGAGGCTGTCCGCCTCAGCGGCTGAGGGCTGTTCCTGAGCGCCATCAGGCTGGGGCCCCTGACACTCAGACCGCCGCCGCCGTAGCCGCCCTGTGAGGAAGAGGACGAGGAGGTGGAGGAGGGAGGGGAGGAGGTGGAGAGGGCGATGGGAGGAGGCGGAGGTGGCGGAGGCAGGAGGGCCAGGGACTGCGAGGAGGCGTGGGAGGAGAGGTGGTGGACCTGGGAGTGATGGGCGTAGTGGCCGCCTCCTCCCACCCACTCCCTGGAGCGGTCCCGCTCCCTGGAGTCGCGCTCGTGGGCATCGCGGTAGAGCTGCGGCGTGCTCTGGTGGTGCTGGTAGTGCTGGGGGAGGTAGTGCTGCTGGTGATGGGAGGAGGGGTGGACCCGGCTCTTGCTCATCTCGCCATCTCTGCCGAGGACGTGGGACGAGGCGATGGACTCGGCGCGGCTGAAGCCTCCGCCGCCGTGATTCTGGCTGCGCCAGGATGGAGTCGTCACAGAGTTCTGCACGCTGTGGCTCCAATGGCTGCCGGAGCGCGGTACGGGCCGCGACGGCCAGCCGCCGGAGCCCGAGGACGGGCTGGGGGTCGGGTAGCCCTGGTTGAAGGCCTCCGCCGGGATGCCGGTCAGCGCCATGTTGCTGAAGCCCAGACGCATGCTCTCCGAGTCGAAGGCCTCGATCTCGTGAGCCTGGCGCTCGAGCAGCGTCCGGATTCGCTCGGAGCGCTCGTTCTGCAGAGTCAGCATCTCCTCCTCGATCTGTTGGACAAAAAAGCGGCGGTTAGCTCGACGGGACGCGGCTCGCGCGCTTTCACAAGCGTCGACCGTCAGAGCGAAGTCGGCCTCACCCTCTGCTCCAGCAGCGCCCGGCGGATCGACACCCTCTGCTCCAGGTCCTTGACCTCGCGCTCGTGCTGCGTGTCCGTGTGGATCTTGATCTTGCTCTGGTAGGCGTTGAGCAGCTCGAGCTCCTGCTGCAGCTGCATGCGCAGGACCTGATACTCCGCCTCCTGCGTCTCATCCAGCCGCAGCTGTGGGACCAAACAGAGCCTCGTTATCAGCAAGTCAACCATGTGCTGCATGTGTGCGTTTCTTTTATGTCTTTTATGGTTTTTACTTTTAGAAAATAAAAATCATTCAGCTGAAAACTACAGACAGGAAATGACTCTTCATCCTGAAGACGAAGGTTTCAGTCGATCTGACACAAAAATCAGCTGCTTTCAGCTGTCAGTATCAGCTGACGTCCACATGTGAGTCACATGTGTCGGTGCGCAGACCAACAAACTTTAGTCGCCTCTGTTCAAAGGTGAAGATTATGATGAGATAATGAGCTCGTTAATAAAATCAAACATATTAAATCATCAGTTCAGCCCTGAAATATGACTTAATGCCTCCATGTTTACATATATTTAATAAACACGCCAGATTTGAACTTTAATCTAAAGCTGCTCTGACTTTAGATATTTTTGGCTGAAAGAGATTAAATTTAAAATCAGCAGTTTTTAATCAGTCGTTTGGATAATTTAGGAAAATGTGAGTAACATTCGTTCAGGATTTCATAAACATGGTCATTTCTCCTCAGCTGGTTTATTTCCTTAAACCGAGCTGAGCTGGGCTCTGTACTACGAAGCAAGTTCAACATATCCAGGATATTTTACTCTGACAATCAAGCTCTAACAGTCCAGCTGTGAGCACGGTCACATGGGAGAGGCGGGGTTTGCAGCACGTGACCAATCAGAAACATGGAAAGCTGATCGTTCAAAGGAAGATAAAGAGGGGAAAAATCAGGTGGTTAAACAGAGTGAAGGTAAGAACTGCGGGGGGGGGGGGGGGGGGGGGGGGGCTCTGCAGGAAGGTGGAAGAGCCGCTGTATTAGTAAAGCTCCTCTGAAGCTTGGCGATGACAGCTGTCACTGTGTGATTTCACAGCCTCCCTAAAGCAGGTTAGAGCTGCAGCTCAAGTTGCCATGGCGATGTAAGAAGCTTGTACCCAGGCTGATAAGCCGGGGTTCATCCTGAAGTTACCTGGATAAGCCCGAATCCTGCCTTGTAGTACAGGCCTCTGGTTCTAAGGTGCAGGTTGTCAGGTGTGCAGGTGCTGAAGTGTGGGAGGTTGTCAGGTGTGCAGGTGCACGGAGGTTTCCTTGCCTTACTCACAGCCTGAGAGGACAGCATTTCGTTGATGGAGTGGTCGTACTGCTCGGCCAGGATGGCCAGCTTACGTGTTTGCTCCTCTTTGAGGCGTTTGAGGACGGCCTTGTGGTCGGACTTTGGAGTGCTCTCCAGCAGGTGGTTTCTCAGAGCTTTGTACTGACGGGTCTGGATCTTGCAGGTCTCCTGGAACTGACGCTTGACCTGCAGCTCTTTGGACTGAAACAGAAGGAAACGTGTCGAGTGTCCACGGGTGAGAAGCAGCAGATCAATCCCCAAACTGGTTCATGTAAACTGCTTTTACACAAATAAAAACGTTACGAGTTCTTCTGATCAGTAAAGAGGTCAAAGTTCTTTAACCCTTTAAAGCCGGTCAGAGCTGCACGCTCTGTTTTACGTAACTATTTTTAAATCCCGGTAGCTCTGCAACCACGTGAGCTAGCGCAATAATGTTTTTTGCATATGAAACCGGAGGAGTTGTACTTACATCTTATGCCATCAGCTTGTCCTCGGTCACAGTTTCCTTCCACATATAGTTTTGCAAAAACTGCATAAAAAGCACTTGCAGCAACAAAAACATAATATTCCAGAAACACGCTTTGCTGATCCGATCAGCTGTTTGTAACACTTCCTACGTCCATCAGCGCGAACTATCGCATGTCCGCCATGACCTGCCCGAAACCGGAAGTGACATCATTTTCGCAGAAATGTAGTTTTTTTTTACCATCAGGGCCTCATGAGCCTATACTGGTGTTTTTAAAAGTTATCTTTGACTTCATGACTTTCTGTGTGGTTTCTGGGATGCTTAGGACTCATATTGCACTGCTGGAAATAGTTTATTTTGATGCATATGCTGCTTTTTTGCAAATTTGCATTATAATATTTATTTTCGTTTTTCCTGCAGTGTATAAAAATTGGTGTATTTCAAAAATAAAACTATGAAGACACTCAAAATAAATTTCCTGTGGTGGGAAACTATTTTGTGCAACTTTTTTGTATTTACAGTTTTGAGGGATAAGCCTCTTAAATTTCTCTAACTAGAAATATATGTTAAAAAAACAAAAACGATTTTCAATTTTTTTGTAGTTTATTGCACTTTTTTGCAATTTATGTAATTACTATGCACTTAATGCAGACATATTATTAAAATCTAGGCTGTAATGGTTGTATTGATGTATAGCAACTTGAAATGCTCCCAAAAATGGCTCCACAGCATGTAAAAATATAATATAAGCTCTGGTGGACTTGGTTCTATGGCAGGTCTTAATTAAAGTATCTGCCACATTCTTCCTTTTCTCCCAAAGTTCTGCTGATATTGGAAAATTTATGTAGTTTGACTAAATTACATAAATATTTCCCAAATTGGCATAGGGACAGCTCAGTGGGTAGAGTGGTCGCCCCATGATCAGAAGGTTGGGGGTTCAAATCCTGCTACCCTGAGGTACCTCTGAGCAAGGTACCATCCCTAATCACTGCTTTTATAAACTGCAGGAAAAACAGCATCACAATTAAGCCTCCCATAAACGATACAGAAAGGCACAAAGTCAAACCAGTAAACCTTTGAAAGGCCCTGTAGGGAAAAAATGACATTTCCCATGAAAAGTAACGCCCCCTCCGATCGTCGCAGGTAATGCAACAGGTCGCGCTGACGTACGAAGTGTCACGAACAGCTGATCGGATCAGCAAAGTGCGTTCCTGGATTATAATGTTTTTATTGCTGCAAGTGCTTTTTACACGATTTTTGCAAAAAGCCATTTGTGGCAGGAAACGGCGACCTGGGACAAGCTGAATGCACGCTAGCTTCTGTGGTTGGATTTAAAATAGTAACAGAAACCAGGTGGTGCTGTGATCCTCCTGACGTACCTTGAGACTCTTGGGCTGCTGCCGGACCTCCATGGCGTGCTTCTGCCGAAGCTCCTGCTCGCGCCGCTTGTTGTACTCCATCTGATTGGTCAGCTCGGTCTGGTGCTGCGTTCGGATCAGCTCGGCCCGGGTGCGCTGCATCGTGCCCAGCTGCCTGAACTCGAGCTCCTGGGTGGACTCGTGGTGGCGCAGCAGCATGGCGCACTCCAGGTCCTTCTGCGTCTGCTTCTTATTCAGCTCCTGGAGGACGGAGAAAAGCGGGAATCACAGCGAATCACAGCTGGAGAGAGCGGAGCACAAACAAACTGCTGTCCCACCTCTCTGAGCAGGTCCTGCTCCAGGTTGTGGCGAGCCAGCAGCATCTTCCTCTTGTACTGGCGGCACTGCAGCTCGTAGTACTGGCGCTGGCGCCGCAGCAGGCTGGCCTCCTCCTCCGCCTGCATCTGCTGCAGACACTCCTTCTGACGCACCAGCCACTCCTGCTTCTCTCGCTTCGGAGTCGACTGGTTCTCGCTCAGCTCCTGGTCAGAGTTCAGAGGTCAGAGTTCAGGTCAGGGCTGTGATCTTTATTTCATCACCAGCTCTTTTATGTTAGTATCACAGATCGCTTCTGCTGCTTTATTCTGAAAATCCAGATGCAGTCAGACGCCAGCTGTAACTCAGCTGCGCTGCCTTTGATTTTACATATTTTACTCTTTATTTAAACAGCTTCATGTTTCAGCTCCTACAGAACTTTCTCCGTGTGAGAGATCCTGGTTTTTCTGTTTCACAGAAACCTTTAAATTACAGCCTGTCGGCACGTTCGGCTGCTTCAGAGCAGCTACGTTCAGCCTGCAGGCCACGCGCAGCTGCGCTGACTGTGGAGGAACTCCGACCTCTTTCAGCTGCTCCTTGCGCTGGCGGTACTGGCGTTTCTGTGAGTCCAGTAAACTGGTGAGCTCCTTCTTCTGCTGGCCCAGGATGTGCTGCTGGAACTTCTTCTCCTCCGTCAGAGCAGCTTTGGTCTGCACAGGCGCACAAACAGGATCCTTACATTAAGAAATGAACTCATGACTCACATTAAGACAGAAAAAACTCTTTTGATCTATGAAATGATGCAAAAACTTAAAGAATTCCTGTTAAAAACACTGAAACCTGTTTTTGAATTCATCAAATAAAAATTCTCTACAAAAGACTATCATAGTAAAAACTGCACCTCCTTCTCCAGGATGGCCTGGTGCTTCTTGGCCAGCTTGTCGGCCTCTGTGGAGAACGTGTTCCTCTGGTTCTCCAGCTCTTTGTCCAGCTTCAGCTGATGCTCGTCCATCTCCGCCTTCAGCTTGTTTTCCAGGCTCATCAGCTGCTTCTGGTGCTGCCGCCTCATGCGCTTGTAGCCGGACATCTGCTCACGCAGCGCCGAGCCCTGCTCGTGCTCCTGGATCTGACGGGTCACCTGGAGGAAGGCGGTGGTGAGGTTCAAGGACTCAGCAGGTCGAGTATCAAAAAAACGATCAGTTTTAAGACTTTCTTGCTTAATTCACATGATTATTCACAACTTCACAAACGTGATGCACGTGTGAAGACATGAGCCTGTTTTTACTGAGAACTTTAAATGCTGTTAAAGACTAACAGGGAAGAAAGGTGGAGACAAAACGCTGCCTGTTAATCCATCTCTGAGTGCAAACGGTCACTACTAGGGATGGGTACCGGTATCCGCTCTGACATAAACCGAAATAAATAAATTCTAGCCAATCATGTTACGTTTCCCAGGATAGTAGGCGGGTCCAGGTACGTACGTTCTTTTAGAGCAGAGCTACAGATTAAAAATGCCCAAGGTGAAGCGGTCAAAGTCTGGCTGTACTTCACAGCAAAAGATGCAAACTCAGCAGCTGCAACAAGTGCTTTAAGCTGATACTGTGATGCTGTCAAAGGAGGTAACACCTCAAATCTGATGAAACACCTGGCGACGCATAGCGTTTTTTTAAAAGCCGAGAAATGCGCCGTATTTGATAGCTTGCTGCGAGACCTCACATCGAGCACATCTACTGCAGGTGTGGTGCCTGTTATCGACCCGGAGTTAGCAACATCCCCCAAAAACCCGAAGAGGAGAGTCCTGGCCCCTAGCCCTGCCAGTGTAGCAGAAATGATGAGGATGATGATGCAGCAGCAGCCGTTCTTCTCTGCGTGAGTAGCTTAATGTTGTTCGTGTGTAATTTACGTTGAGTAGGCTAACCACGTTATTACATTAATGCATGTAAGGTGAACTAGCAAACACCATCATAGCTACATGCGGCTGTCTTCTTGTTTGATGGCAGATACTCCCTTCACCCTGGACAAAAAGGCTAAAATGACCAAAGAAAAAGTGGAAAACAGTTAAACATGAGAGGTTTTTGGACAAAGTTTGTGTTTTTTCCATTGTTTAAGCTGCTTCCAGCCAAGAGTGACACCATATATGCCCCATAGCTGCAGAAAAGGCTAACATTGTTATCTTTTTACAAAAAAACAGCTGAACATGAGAGGTTTTTGACCAATTTTGTGTTCTCCATTCTTTAAGCACCGGCACCGTTTCAAAAGTACCGGTTTGGCACTGGTATCGGATAAAACCTAAACGATACCCATCCGTAGTCACTACTGTCTGTGGACAAACTGAGGTCATCTTACTCCACTACAGCTCCATTCATAGACATCTGTAGAACCTCCATCTGTGACGGATCTTACCAAAGAGGCCGTGCGGATGGTGGCAAAGTGGTCCCGGTTTCGATAGAAGGCTCGCCGGCGTCCAGCTGAAGGAGCCTGAGGCTGATCCATCTCTGGCTGGTACGGGTCATCGTAGATGTTGTCCTGACCCTGAGGAGGAGGAGGGAGAATCAGGATGGTGAATCCAGAGGAGGCGAGCTGGATGTCAGGTGAGCTTTAAGCCAAGCGCTTACCGTGGGTCGGTGGATGATGGAGCTGTTGGAGGTGACCGTGTGCTCGCCCTCCTGCATCATGGCCATCTCGTTGCTGCTGTCGTCGGAGGCGTCGGCGAGGCTGTTGACCGAGCTGCTCTGAGAGCTGGCTGAGATGGACATACTGGGAACAGACTGGGAGCTCTCCATGCTGTTAACGGTGCCCGTCTGCAGCAGGTACGGCTCCACCTCCTGAAACACACAAAACAAAAGTAATAGACGTCATCTGCCGGGGGATTCCCATGATGCATTGAGTTTTTCCTTTCCAGTCACCTTTCTCACTCACTATGTATTAACAGACCTCTCTGTATTGAATCATATCTGTTATTAATCTCTGTCTCTCTTCCACAGCATGTCTTTATCCTGTCTTCCTTCTCTCACCAACCAATCACAGCAGATGGCCCCGCCCCTCCCTGAGCCTGGTTCTGCTGGAGGTTTCTTCCTGTTAAAAGGGAGTTTTTCCTTCCCACTGTCGCCAAAGTGCTGCTCATAGGGGGTCATATGATTGTTGGGTTTTTCTCTGTATCTATGAAGCGCCTTGAGGCGACTTTTGTTGTGATTTGAAACTATATAAATAAAATTGAATTGAATAGAAAATCTTTCTTCTTTCACACACGAACCCTCATCAGGAGTCTCTCTCAGCCCGGTCACATGACAAGACCTAAAACTGGAACGGAGGGCGACAGCTCAGACGGCCGTCGGCTTTCTCGCTATTTTTGTGCACTTTCCTACAAACACAGTCAAGTTTCCAGTAACGCTCCAACATTCCTGCTTAAAGCCAGTCAGAGGAAAATGTTCTGAGGTTAGTTTCCTCAGATCTCCTGATCTGTGCTCCTTCCTCACCTCCTCCTCCTCGCCTCCCTCGGTGACGGGGCCGTTCTGTTGGGTTTCCTGGAACAGGATCTTCTTCATCTTGCGGTACTGCAGGTTGTCGAGCTCCCTCACCGCGTCCTTGGTTCGTGCGATCAGGTCCATGACGACGGTCAGCGGGCGCTCGTGGCACAAGAAGCGATGCTTCGATGGAGGGATAGAAGTGACAGGTGAACACGCAGCAGGGCAGCTTTAAAAACAAACACGATGAAACTGTCCTGGATCAATAACGCTCACATTGAGCAGCACGTCCGAGGTAGGCCGGTCCTGGGGAATCTTCTGTAGGCAAGAGTCGACGAAACTGCGGAAGGAATCGGACCTGAAACAAAAACAACATCAGTTGACTGCAGTGAACAGAGGGATACACGGCGCCACAGGAGAACATGAAGGCTGCTCACCAGTGATTGGACTGCAGGACGGGGCTTTCGTTCTGAGCGATGTGGTATAAGGCACTCATAGCATTCATGTTGAACAGGGGGGGTTTCCTCTCCGCTGCAGAAGAACGACAGTTAGCATCACAGAGCGCCAGGCTCACACTTTAAGAGCACAGACAGCAGCTCATACCCAGCTCTATGCAGGTGATGCCCAGGGACCAGACGTCCACCTTCCCGTCATACTGGCCCTCGTCCATGGCCAAGATCACCTCCGGAGCCATCCTGGAGAAGACAGAGAGAACGCGCCGAGTCATCCGCCGCACAACGTGCAAAACGTGTTTCAGCGAAATAACAAAAAAAGCTGCACTACGAGAAAAAAACTCAGATGTTGTCGACTTATTTTATTATTCAGGAGTTAAAACTGAGCATCTGCAAACAAAGCTGCACTGAAGCTGTTTAATCAACAGCTGGTGAAAGTAAAATCTCAGAGGGCAGCGCTGATGATGCTGATGATGCTGATGATGCTGAATACGACCTTTCAGCTAATATTAGGCTGTTGAAAAGAGATTTTGAACACATCCTGGGTACAAATTCACGAAGCTTTCAAATGTAAACGAAGGAGATCTCATCTGTGGTCCGGTCCTATTCACGCTCTGATTGGTCGTTGGTTTGTCTGTTCAAAACATGGACTGAACGAGCTCCATCGATGCTCACCAGTATGGCGTCCCCACGAAGGAGTTGGCCGGAGACACGATGGAGGCGGAGCCAAAGTCCCCCAGTTTGACCTGACCCGGCTCCGTCAGCAGGATGTTTCCTGCCTTCACGTCCCTGCAGGAGAGAGGAGAGTGTGACCCCTGCTGGCGGTGGGCTCTAACTGCACCTACGCCACACGCCTGTGTGTTTGCAGCTTGTTGGTTTAAAGGAGCTGACGGACAAACAGATCTTACCTGTGAATCATATTGTGAGAGTGAAGATATGCCAACCCCTGCAGTGCACCGTGGGTAATAGCAGCTATTTCTACTTCCTGGAGCGGCTTTTTGTGAACTGCAAGGAGAAAGAAGAGTATTCATCAGAAAACCAGAAACACAAGAAGAACAAATAAAAACGTGTGCGCAGCACTGCACGAACCTTCAAGGAGGTCTGAGGCCGAGCCGAGGCAATACTCCATCACCAGCTGAGGAGGAAACGACAGCGATTACACGTCATCAGTGAAGGAGCTCACACAGCCGACCTAACATGATGAACTCCACCACCTCTATGTGTCACAGCTCGGCTGAGACCGCTTCAACCAACAGAAACGTCTCCATTTCAATGTTTGTCCACTGTGAGCTGATGTCACTGAATAACAGTTCAGTTACTAAACACTCATTCCTAATAAAATGACATTTTCCCCCTATAATAACCAACCGGAGACAGACTATGAGTTACTTAACCTAACCCCAATAACTGCGTGTTTTTGGACTGTGGGAAGAAGCCGTTGTACCTGGAGTGAACCCACACAATCATTGGAGAGCATGCAAACTCTACAAAGACCCCGGCCTGATAGAGGAATCAGGACCTTCTTGCTGTGATTCAACAATGCTAACCACCGTGCTGGCCCTAGGTTAAAACACCTCCCCGTTAACCACGCGTTACAGGACGTACCCATGCCGTGTGCTCCTTCAGGTAGCAGCCCAGGTACTCGATGGTGTTGGGGTGGCGAAGCTTCTGCAGGAACTTCACCTCTTTGATGATGTCCTGCCATTTCTGCACAGCAACAGAAAAACACTCAGCTCTTCTTTCTAAAGTGTCTCTCAGCACATTTTAAATGTAAAGAAGTTCCAAAGAATTTAAATCTGTAAAATAATTTTTCTGCCACACAAAATCCCAAAATTAGCTGCTTAACATCAGTGCGACTGTTTCCTATCAGAGCACGAGCAGACGAGGGTAGGCAGATCTTCAAATCTACCATCGTTGCGCTCGTTACCTCGTTGGTCTGCTTGCCGCTGTACGACATCTTTTTGATGGCCACCACTTCATTGTTGCTCACGTCTCGGGCCTGTTGGACGACACAAACACAATTTATCAGCCCTCAGTACATTTCAGTTCTGTTTCAGGAATCGAACCCGCGACCTGCAAGCCTGCCCTCACAGGCATGCATCCACCGAGACTGTGCTGATGAGGAGCCAGTTCTTATTGTCGAACTACACCAGAGGGTGGAGTAATCTCTGTGTGAGAAAAGTAATGGCTCGGGCCCAGGAACGTTACGCTGCTGTGGTGACAGGTAGTTGGCATGGCGCCGCGCTTGACTTTGATGGAAATGAGTGGAACCGGTTTTCGATTGGGGACTGCGTCAGGATGCGTGAGCGACCGGTTTGTCCCCTCTGACGAACCGCCGGCGAAATAATTTCATAGATTTATTTAAAAAGGTTTCTAATGAGCAACATCTCAGATATAGAGATATAGATATATAGAGATATAGATATATAGAGATATAGATATATAGAGATATAGATATAGATATATAGAGATAGATAGATAGAGAGATAGATAGAGATATAGAGATATAGAGATAGATAGATAGAGATAGAGATAGAGATATAGAGATAGAGAGATAGAGATAGAGATATAGATAGATAGAGATATAGATAGATAGAGATATAGAGATAGAGATAGAGAGATAGATAGAGATATAGAGATAGATATATATATATAGAGATAGAGATATAGAGATATATATATATCAATAAATCATACTTAATCATGAATGAATTACAATCAAGCTGAACCAGTGAACAGAGAAAGATTTCTCTCAGACGGTTGGATAATAAAAGGTTTCAGTCCGACCTCCTGACTTTACTGTGAAAGGATTAGCTTCTTATTCCAGTCTTTAGACTCACCCAGCATGCTGCCGTTCTCTGGAAGGAGGTGGAGACTGCAGTAAGTAAACTGTGCCCACTTCATGGTTATTTTCAAAGTAATGTTTGGTTTAGGAGACAATAGAGTAAGCTTTCTTCCTCTTCCTGTTTATTTAAGACTGATGTATTTATGCTTCTAGGTAACTGACAGAATCCATCAGAACAGAAAAGGAAAGTGTTTTCTTTGTGCTCGTCTTCATTTTGTGGAAACGTGATCTGGTGCACAGGAAATGCACTCTCTGGAGAAACCGGGTTCGTCTAATCCCCAGTCCTGATTACAAACGCTCCTTCGCTTCTCGTCTGCTTTGTGTTTAGGAAAAATCAGCTTACTGTGAAAGCCGACAGTAACCGGGTCACGCGTGTGTAAACGACACGACTCGCTTTGTTACAGGATTTTCTTTTAGAATAACATTTTAAAGACACGAGGGAAAAAAAATAAATAAGAGGTTTACTTCTGTAACCGAGTCTGCTCCACTGCTCCATTTACTTGGCACAATTATTCTGTTGGAAAAACGTTTCTTTACATCAGTTTTCCTCTTTTTCCCCTCGGACTCGGCGTGCAGGTTAATTTTAGGACCACTCGGAGGAGCCAAACGATCGACAAGCCCTGCTCGGTGAGGCGAGAACAGAGCTGGACACAATGATCCATTAGTCATCCAAACTACATGATTTATTTTTGAATCACATACTCGATGTTCTCACAGCTGTTCAAAGTGTTGGACCCTGATCCTGAGAGAGGACGCTGCTCACAGGCGCCAGATGAAGTCATTCTGCATTCTCACAGTACTGATAAGACCCTGTGATGCAACAGCATCACCTGTGCTGTCAAGAATACCTGAAATGAGCATTCAAATACACAAACTAACATCTTTGGAGTCCCAATACAGCAGCACTGCATGATTTACTGTTCATCATAATTTTCCTTTATCTTATACTGAGCCTTGGAGCCGCCCATCAGTTCACCCTCGACACAAACAGGAGGTTTAAACGCAGCTAGCTTGTTTTTTTGTTTGTTTGTTTGTTTGTTTTGGGGGGGGGGGCAGCAGAGATCTCAGTCATGTCATCATCAGTGGAAGCCAAAATCCTAACCGATAGAATTGTGACCCAATGGGGGGAAATGTGTGACGCAGCACATAAAAAGCCGAACAAACACCCCAGAACAGCCGAGCGACGATCAAACCAATAATACAGTCACATCTCACTGATTCTGATGCGTCGGCGGGTCGAGCTTTGTGTTCACGTCTCTGTGCAGAATCCGTGTTCCTGCTCTCAGTTACTGTTTTAAATGTTTGGTGGTTGTTGAAGTTTTGTGACATTTCACCTGAGATTCTGACGTTTCTGGCAAAATAAATTAATATTAAAAAATCGATTCAGGATTTTAATGAATCGATTTTACGTTATTCAAGCTAGAATCTATTTTAATCGATAAATCGATAATCAAAACCCGCCCCTAGCTAATAGTGTTTTTTTTAATCAATATCAAGTTTTCACAAAACCTTTAATTTACTGTTATTATTTATTTCACTGCTTAGAAATTGTGACTACTAATTAGAAGCTCTTAGTTCCCACCTCCCTCAGTTTAAGGCAGCTTTCTTTTGATTGGCAGCTCTTCATAAGCTGAACAGTGAGTGGGCGGGGCTTCTGTGCCTGGGATGGTCACGTATAGGGGTTCAACTTTGACCTCACACAGACCCAAAAGAATAAAACAAACAAACAAACAAACAAACCAGCCTGAGGGTCACCTCTCAGGGATTACTGTCCTCGCTACTTCAACACGAACATCCACCGCTGGAACAGGAGACACGACAGGAAACAAACACTTGAAGCTGTTGTGAGCGACAGTTTTAGAGGCGCTGAGGGGCGCAGCGTGTGAAACGCTCTTTTTTATCTGATGCAAATTGCTGCGCAGCGTCTATTTCTGCAGCTCTTCTCTAATGGCCTTTCGAGGCTCCTCTGAAACTCAGACATGCAGTGTGGAGGTGTGAGTCTACCACAGCCTCAAGAATGTTTTACAGGTGAAATGAGATGCAGAGCGCGGCGCACACACTCGGCATGTTCCCACTGTTTGCTAATAAGCTGGGGGACATTTTCAGATTCACACTCTCTTTATCAATGACAGATAAAGAGAAACCCACACAGATCCACACGGTGGCCAGCTCAGCGAGTACATCCAAGAGAGACACTCAGACAATCCAAACGATTTGATTTGGTTTAAGATAATCCCAGCGTGCTGCTGTATGTCTGCTCTGGTCCCACACTAAACTGGTTTACACCCATCAGTCACCGGCTGCTGGAAAAACATGATGATCCGCCGTCTAGCCGCAGAGCTTCCTTGTACTAAGAATAACTTCAAGAACATTTTCTAAGAATTTCCCCTTAAAATCAGAAGTAAATCCCAGCAGAGAGAAAACTTTTTCATAAAACATGCTCAGCCTTTAACAGAGCTTTGAAGCTGAAGTGTTTGAAGCAGAGAGCAGTTAAGAGGTTTAGGAGTTTCCTGAGGACAGGAGGACGTGGTGGAACGATGCTCGTAGGTCACACGATCCCCACGCGTTCACGTTCCAGAGGATCTGATCATTGCTACAATAGGACGTTCAAAAGAGCCGCTTAACTCGTGCACGTCTTTGTTCTAGATGGAAGAAAACATCCTGCCTTGGAGCGCCGCAGCACAGAAACAGGTTGCACCAATAGCCCGACTGAGGTTAAAATCAAATTAAAATTAAAATTAAAATTAAAATCCTTTAATTTTCTCATAAATCAACAGTGTATGAATGTGTGAATTCTGCTTGTGCTTACTGACCTCGAACCGATTTCATTCGTGTCCAAATTCATGGGCTGCATCCTCCTGAGGACCCGGCCATCGTGGTCTACGTGGGCCGGGTCCTCAGAAGGTCGGGTAGGCCGGAAGTAAACGGCTGTGAAATTGGACGGTCGAGCCTTCAGATTAGCGTCACCGCTGTGTGGGTGGAGTTTAATAAACTCGGCCGTCTGCTCCTTGCTATCTAAAATATAACAGGACACTGGAGGAAACTCTCGACCGTCTCACGCTTCTGTTTAATCAGTTTTCTGTTTGACGTTTATTCAGCTGTGTGAAAACCACCCGAGGGATTAATAAAGTTTTATTTTATCTAATCTAATAACTTTAATCTCAGCCAAACCGATTTACTCACGAACAAACAAAACACTGAAAAAAGCCCAACAATAACATTTTTAGGTTGTCTAAGTGACTTATATATTACGTTTAACCCGAGCAGCGAAAGTCCGCGGTGATCTGAAAATGATGTGCCGTTCTCGGCGGCTTCAGTGACCCTCGAGCTCCCGGCGAGCTATCGAGCTGGTGGGTAACAGACGTCTCCGAAAACGTCGAAGCACTTTTGCAAATATGCGACATCTTGATAAACCGAGCAGATATTTAAAGTTTACACAGCTACTTTCTCGCCTGAAAATATGTTAAAAGTTATTTTGTGACCCAGAAAGATTAGTAAGAGTAATTTTAAAACTTAGTAGCGGCCGCCATTGTTGGAAACTGGAGTTTGGCTGGGCCGCGCTATGAATTCTGGGATATGGTGGACCACGAAGGACACACCCGACCCATCCTTCAAATCCGGGGAAAAGGAGGACGCATTTGTCGGCTGCATTCGGAGGAGTCTACGAATTTGGACAGCCTTCGGCGCGTCGCTGTGACGTAATCGGTCTACAAATGCGGCCTCAGGAGGAAGCAGCCCATGAATTTGGACACGACCATTATGTGCTACACGGCGCTCAGAAAAGTTTGTGGGTTTTTCCTTGTTTGTTTGTATTACTTGATCCCTAAAGTGTTCTCCAATGAGACGACAGCGACCCACAGACCCCTGCTTTAGAGGCCCACGCCTTTATTTTGGTGGGTACTGTGAAGGTGTAGAGTCCTAACGAGCTGTGGACTTTAGACAGGATCGGCACATGTGACGAACTTTCTCTGAGGGATCATTTAACATGTAAATAAAGCCAAATTAACTGGCTTCACCTCTTTGTTTGAAACTCACACCTGGAGAGAGAAGCTGCTCACGCTGAACATTAAAACCAGACAGTCAGTTTGTTACTGACACGGTCAAAAGCCGACGGACTTCCGATTCTACTCACAAAGTACACCGCTCCGAAGCTCCCGTGGCCGATCTCCCGGAGGTCGGTGAACAGCTTCTCCGGGTCATCTTTGCAGAACAGATCAGCCACCTCGGGGTCCTTCAGATTGCCCGCCCGCGCATTCGAGGGCATGGCCAGGGCCTGGAGGATGGAGAGAGCTCAGGTCAGTGCTGCAGACTGAAATCAGGGTGAAAACTTGGAGGTCAGAGGTCAAAGCTTTTTCTTGTTAACTGGGGTTTTAGTCATAATCAGATTTTCCCTGGAGGCAAATAAATCTTCATGATCTGTGGATCCTGACGTCTGTTCAGACATTTACAGGTTTTTTATTAGTTTTCTTATTAGCGTGAAACATAAAATATAATCACCATAATATAAACAATCACATAGCTATGTCCATACATACATGTTTATGTAGCTAAATGAGTATAAAAAGGAGGGGAAAAGAGGTTTTCTAAGGATTCAAGTGCTGGAAAACCTGGATCAAAGTTTTCCTACATGTTGGCTGCTCCTTTAACTAAGCCAGCGGTGCCTGTGTTGCTTTTGCAGCATGATTTGTCCTTTTATTCTTCAGCCGGGCTGAAAACCATCAAATTAATGTGCTAAACATGCTGGGACATGCATTCCTGCACTCTTGTAAAGTGACCCACTTCCAGTATTCCCTCACAGAGACTCCATCAGCTTCCCTGATGTTCCCAGTCTGTGCTGCACATCTATAACGCTGCCTTTGCACCAGGAATCCCACGACCGGCTGCTGCTGACGTTCACAGCTAACACGGGATCTGCGCTTCAGCCGTCTATCTGGGAACCAGCTGACGAGTCGAGGCTTGTGAAGCGTTCCAGGGAAAATCGGGCTGTTTCACCGTGGGAGTGCCAAATACAAACAATGCAGGGAGGGAGAGTGACACGTGTGGGGGAGACAAAATGGCAGCTGCGTTTTCACAAAGTGCTCTTCACCGTGAATGGGCTGTTCGGCTCAGATCGCTTTAGTGACGGCGGCAGCGTGGCGTGAAAGGCCGACAGCTTCCAAAATAAGGACGCGCACTCGTCCTTCAAATCCGCTCACCCAGTCACGTTCAGCCTCTTCTTGTTTCTACGACGACAGCGCTGCTGAAAAACATCAGAGGAGAACGAAACCTAACGGCGGCGATGATAACCAGCCCGGCGCGTCGGTGCAGACGCTTCAAATGTTTGGCTGTCCAAAATGGATCAGGTGTTCATGTGCTGCACTCTCCATATGAACAGCGCCGTGTTCACCTCCTCCGGCTCATACACAACGCACACAGGTATGCACAAGCTCCTCCCTCAGCAGGTGAAGAAATTCAAGTGCACAACAATGAACAACAATGAATCCAAGAGACGGCGTTTCAAAAAACATAAACGTTAATCATTAAGAATAACCTGATACCTGCAGCTCCATCTACCGTGGCGACCGCTCCCGCCTCCTCTATGGGAAACAACAGCACAGCCGTAAGTCGGCGGCTCTTCCCGCGTGTAACGTTAACACAGCGATAATTTAACAGGATAAAAACTGAATTTATACAGCGACTGTCACTCTGTCATACATGCGCTACCATTGTTAGGGGCGGGTTTTGATGATCGATTCATCGATTAAAGCTTGGATAACGTGATATCGATTCATTCAAATCCTGAATCGATTTTTTTATATAAATTTATTTTGCCCGAAACGCCAGAATCTCAGTTTCAACAACCACCAAACAGTAAAACAGTAACTGAGAGCAGGAACAGGATTCTGCACAGAGACGTGAACACAAAGCTCGACCCGCCGACGCATCAGGATCAGTGAGATGTGACTTTCTCACGGTCGGGGCTGAACGCCGACAGCTCGCTGATCCTGATGTTTCGACGGGTCGAGCTTTGTGTTCACGTCCTTTTTGTGCTGATTCTGAAGCTGTTAGTTTGATCTCTCTCCAAAAAATATTGACCGAACCAGCAAAAGAAGATCCAAACTTCACATAAACATAAATTCACTCTGACTTTTGCTGTTTTGCTTCGACCAGGATAAAATCACACGTCATGCACAGCTCTCTCTCTCTCTCTCTCACACACAGTTCTCTTGCTTGTTACGCACAACTCTACCGCTGTTTACAGGCTGTCGGCCGCTGTTTTTTCCTTTTACTTACTTCTGAAAAGAAAACCTAATTTCTGCCGTTCAACACTGAACAAATTTAAACTTTTTAAAATGATACAAAATGCAAAACGCTGTGTCTCTAATCAAACCGCTGTAACTTCAGAGGTGATGTTCATGTGTTGATTAATTGTTTTCTTTCGTTTTTGATCGACTGCAGAATATTTTTATAAAATCCAGAACAGGAAAATCACCTTCATGTGTTTCTGTTTTATCTTCAGCTGCATTGACACAAAGGCCTCTGCTGTGACGCTCACACCTTTGATTTCCCTAATTTCCTTCGGGATTAATAAAGTATTCTGATTTTGTGAGTGTCAGCTTCCTTTTTATAGATACAAAAATATGTAAATGTACTGATCTGAATTATAAGATTTCTGACTGTCTGAGGCAAAATTTCCCAGATTCAAATCGAATTGAATCAATTCTAGAAACCAGTGACGACACGCAGCTCTAACCATTATGTTACCGTGTCCTGTCGTATTAAACAGTCCAGTCACTGATGTTCTTCTATTCTTCTTTTCTTTTACATTTTGAACCCTGTGGCATTAGAACGAGTACAGAGTGTTACGTACAGTTCTGAGTACTGGAACAACATAGTGCCTGATAAGTAAAGAGAAATGCGACCGAATCCTTTGATTTATCCTCCAGACTCGCTCTTCACATGTATCCACACTCTCAGTGTCCATAATTAACAATGTGCGCTGCTGCGTCACACGACACGTTTGTTTACGTCTGTTCTTCTTCTTCGTTTCATTTCTCTGAGGTGTCTGAGGCTCCTAACATCCATTTGCGTTGCCACGACCACCGTGGTCCTTCCCTTTGTGCTGCTGGTTTGGAGAGGACGGTTCCTCCGCCCGAGAGGCGGGGCTCACGCTTGTAGCACGTTTCTAAAGTTTTTTTTACTTTACACATAACTGCCACTCCCCTTAGCCTTAAGTTGCTGCATCAGTGTGCATTATTAACTGTAACGGAGAAACTCCGCACGCATGCGCGTCGCCAACGAAGTAGGTCACAGTCATGGAGCTGCAGCTTCAGCAGAGGAGTGTGATGTTTATCTAACGCACTGCCTTCTAACAACAGCTCTGAATATGCCTCACATTTAGTCAACAACCAGAAAACAATCTGATGATTAAAGGATGTGATTAATCGCTTCAAACACACATTAATATTTGTGTGAAGGTATAACCTTAGTGCTCAAGCTCAGTTTGGACCGATTTCTTCCTTCCCATTTAAATAATTGATAAACAGGTCATAAGGGAAGCCGTTACCATGTCTTAATGCAGACATAATGAAATGCAGATGTTTTAGCTTCTTGGCACAAATTTCTCCATCAAATTTTCCAACTCTACTCAAAGCTTTAAGCTTTACAGCTGCAAGAACCGACAAATTCCAGCTCGAGCAGGAATAAGAAAATGAAAGGAGCTCCTCAGTGATTCAAATCTACATTCTGCCATGAAAATGGGTCTGAGGGAGGAGCAGAATCATGACATGCATTTAATGAAATGCCCGGCACGTGTTTTGGCTGCTGTGTGTGGAGATCAGCGTGTACAACGTCGCTGTTACGCTCCGACTCAAATCAACACCGATTTAAATAAATCCACAAAAATCCAAAGAGAGGCCGAATCATCAGAGCGGTGGATGTAATCTGAGGCTGCACACTGAGCCGTGCTTATTGACGAACCAAACGGCCTTCTGTAATGGGGTTAATGTGGCGCTCATCCTCTGAGCGTCAGCTGCAGCCCCAAGAAGAGTCGCCAGCTTAACCAGGCCTCTGAACGCCGGCCGCCGGATCCCCGTTTAACAACACGGCCGCTCTGTGCCCGAGGCGGAGACAGATTCCCACCATCCTGCCCCCTGACCTGAAAGCGCTTATAAACATTATGTATAATTATGTGTGGCGTGGCGCTCGACAGCCTGCCGCTACAGTCAGAAGAAACACTACCCGTCTGAAAATATGACAGCAGAGAGGGGGAAGCAGCACCGTAATTTGCCTAAAACATCACCGTGGTATCGAGCTAGAGACCTTTATCGTGTCAGTCAGCCTTCACTGCATCTTTGAACATCCTTTGAAATTCTGATTTAATGCTTTTAAAGACCTAAACTGAAGACCGAGTTCCTTCAACACTACAACAACTGCACAATGGGTTTAAATCTCCACATAATCATTACTGCTCTATTCTCTGCTTTACTGTTCAGCGTTACATAAGAAATCAATCACACGTTTAAAACAAAACTTAAACTTGTCATTTTAGTCTCCGTTTACTGAACAACTGTAAATGTGTAGGAGCAATGTTGGAAGCATTTTTGTAGCATTAGCATTTCAATTTAAAATGAGACAACACTGATAGCAGTAACAATATAGTGTTTCAGGCGAACCCGCCCAACAAACCAGATGCTGGTATTAAAGTATTTAAAAATCCACTTTGATAAATATTTGGCTGTGAATTTTGTGCATCTATTGGTTGGAAAACTAAGAAACATCAATGGTAATACCACGGTTAAAGGGTGTTCATTACTGCGTGCGTCATTTTATTCACAGATTACAGTTTATTGATTCTGGTTAGAGCAGGGCGATGTGCCCGAAATATTTATCACGATATATATTTGAAAATTTGCGATAACGATATAACTGACGATATAATTGATGCGAGACAAAATACAACTCCACAACTTTACTAGCGCAAAAAAAAACATCCATTTATTTTACTTAAACAAGCAGCTGTTTTTTATGTGCATTAAAGCTATATAAACATTTAACAGTGCAAAATCATTATCTCAGTTGTTCTCCTGACTGAAGTTTGGTCCGTTTACAGCATCCTGCCATGCGACTGCATTTGTCTCTAACCATCAGGAACCCTCACGTTAACTTTTATCGAGTGGGAAAAAGGTTAGCGTTCATCCTCCTGCTTCACTGTTTATGTTATGCTAACATAGCTGTGTCGCTAGCGATCACGTAGCACATCATTATATACCAGCTAGCCCAACTTCAGTAACCCTACAAACGTCACTGCTGTTTAGTTTTCTGTCTTGATTTATGTTGGAAGTGACAACAGAGCTGTACGTTTGAATGCTTCAGAAATCTCTCAGTCAAAACATGCTATATCATGTTTAGGTAACTAGCAAAACTAGCGAGCTAACTTCCTGCTAACTTCTAATTCCGTTAAGTGTAATAAATTCTCACGTCTCTCAGTTGTTCTCCTGACTGAAGTTTGGTCCGTTTACAGCATCCTGCCATGCGACTGCATTTGTCTCTAACCATCAGGAACCTTCACGTTAACTTTTATCGAGTGGAAGAAAGTTAGCGTTCATCCTCCAGCTTCACTGTTTATGTTATGCCAGTGGTTCCCAAACTTTTTTTGCTGGGCCCCCCTTGTTTTACAAGAAAAATGTTCGCGCCCCCTCCCCCTTCTCGCGCATGAACGGATCCTCCAACCACACACACCCATATTTTGTTTCCCCCCCCCCCTTTTCATTCCGCGCCCCCCCCCCCCCCCAGGAGGCGGGCCCCACACTTTGGGAAGGTCTGTGTTATGCTAACATAGCTGTGTCGCTAGCGATCATGTAGCACATCATTATATAGCAGCTAGCCCAACTTCAGTAACCTTACAAACGTCACTGCTGTTTAGTTTTCTGTCTTCATTTATGTTGGAAGTGACAGCAGAGCTGTACGTTTACTTTTTTTTTTTCATAAATCTCTCAGTCAGAACATGCTATATCATGTTTAGGTAACTAGCGAGCTAACTTCCTGTTAACTTCTAACTCTGTTAAATGTAATAAATTCTGATGTTAAACTTCATTGTTACACCTGGTAAAGCAGCAACACTGATCGTTTTATTAAAGATGAAAGAATTTGAACCCAGATTACTCCCAGATTTACGAGCACCATAGTCCAACAAATACGGCAATAACGACGGCCGCTTGCATGTTCTACAAAAAAAATGTGCTTTGTTGTGTATCTGACGGACAAACACCAAACCAGTTCCAAATCACTGAAGTTGCAGCATTTTTACAAACCAGTTCTGGTTCATCTGTTTCACTCAACGATCTGCTTTCTCCCTCCTCATTCACCGTCGCTGCCATGCTTTTCGGCCATGTGCGTATGAAAACAAAGGCACTGCGCATGCCCGTTTCATTTTCTTATCGTTGCCTAACGGTATTACCGTGAACTGTATAATATGGCCGAGCCCCAATTCTGGTACTCTTTATTTCCTCTTATGTTTGACTTTCTGATGGATTTTATCTCACATTACCTCGGATGTCATCAGGAAAGACATTTAGGGCACCTTCCCAAAATTATGAAAATGCAAACATTTTTTTGTTTTGCTTTTCTTCCCCCCCCCCAAATAAAGTGATACTAAATGTGAGCAAAGTAATTCTAAACACTTCAGATTAACTGAATACGCCTTCACAGATCTGCTGCTACGAGGTCACTCCGGTTGTCTGTTTTGTTTTTATTATTGTCACTCTCATTAACCTGCTCTCTCCCTCCTGATTTATTAGCTTTTAGTGCTGGTTGGCTGCTGAAGGCGAAGCACGGCGGTCACCAGCTAGCGTCTTGGTCCATCATGGCTTGGTGTCCATCAGCAGCAACTTTAGAGCATGTTTATAAATAAGACAAGTTCAGGCTGAGCTGAGTCAGCAGCGCTGCCATTTCCAGTTTAGATTTTCAGGACTAGTTTAGGGGAGAAGCTTCCAAATCCTTTGACGCACTGTGTCATTTTCAATTTTTGTTTATTTTAGCTCATGTCTCTTTTTTATTTCCGTACACCCTTTGTGAGTAAATATTTCCATTATTAAAAGCTTGTTGAACAGCAGCAGTGTTGAGGCATCTCATCTGTTGGGTCCATAAATCTTTATTTAAAAACAATTATGCTTTTTAATTCTTGTGGTAGTGAAATCAGATAGTAGAGTTTGATTTCCTAGTATTCTAACAACCCTGAGCATTGCTGTATTTTTATTATCACGTTTAATTCAAATTGTTTTTATGTATTCTTACTGTGCTCACAGACCACTTTAAAATGTAACTGGATGTTTCATCTTTAAGCTGCTCATCAACTGTTCAGCTGAATTACATTCTGAGCCTTCTCATTGGCTCGTCAGTCACCTGTGAAGCACTAAGATAAATAAAAGGTGTTAAATACAACGACTGCGTATGTGACAGGGACATTTGAGAAGCAGCTCTCCACAGCTGAAAGCTCTACCACCATGAGAAGCAGAGCTTTCTGCTGCTCTGCCCCCAGAAGTAAGAAACATTGGTTCTCCCACAGTTTAAATCCCAACTCAAAACTCATCTGTTCAAATCTGCATATTCACTGTTAGGGATGGGTATCGAAAACCGGTTCTTGTTGAGAACCGGTTCCCACTGTTTCAATTCCTTGGAATCGTTTGCCATTTTTGCAAACGATTCCCTTATCGATTCCAGTCGCCCCAAATGACGTCACCACGTTGCGAAGCGTCATTTACCTGGCAGGAAACACGGCGCCTAAGCGGCTCAAACGCTCAAAAGTTTGGTCATACTTTACGAGAACGGATGACAACAGGGCAACTTGCTATACTTGCAAAGTAGAGATTTCATTTAAGGGAGGAAACTCTACGAATATGCAAAAGCATTTGCTCACAAAACACGCGATGACCTTAAATGAATGTCATGTTTTTAATTCCGGACTCGTGAATCTCAACCCAGCAGCAGCGGTAACGTTTGCACGTCCTCTCCCGTTAATGCGGCAGGTAAATAATCAACTAACAGTGCAGATTATGTTAGCGTGATCTGCCTTATTACAAAACCTGCCATTACTGTGCGTTTAGGTGACCATGATGAGAGAGACAGACAGAGTCTGGCTCAGATGCTGGCAGTTCTCGCTGCAGTCTACCGTAGCGTCTCCTTTCAGACCAGGATAGACGAATGTCACCGAGCAGTGACTCAGTTTGTGGTCAAAGGTTTGCAGCCGTTTGCCACAGCAGATGATTTTCAGTAAGCGAATGTGTTTAATTGTAGGCAGGGACATTACTGGATATTCTTGTGTAATTGCTACAGAATAATTGATGTTATACTTTGTTATTGCTACAGAAGAATATTTATTTTATTATTTTACATTTACAGTTTTTTTTCCTGGGGACCCTGTGACGCCCCATTGAAGAGCCGTAGGCTGTGGATCTCTTAAGATCTCACTGTTGGGTTTGTAAGGCCATGTTACTCCTAAATTTCTATCTTGTTCAAAGAGAAGATATAAAACAAAGTTCTAAGCTAATCGACCTTAGTGTTCTCCTTTTTTAAAAAGAATCGATAAAGAATCGAATCGTTAAACAGAATCGAAAATGGAATCGGAATCGTGAAAATCGTATCAATACCCATCCCTATTCACTGTGAATCCACTGTTTGTTGATTTTATCTTGTGCTTTTGTTTTATTGTTCTTATTCTGCCATTGTTTTACTAAGTGTTTTATCCTATTGTAAAGTGTCCTTGGGTGACTTGAAAGGCGCTCATAAATAAAATGTATTATTATTATTATTATTATTATTATTATTTTTACAGTGTGGTTCAAATTAGCATCAGACTTGTTTTTGAGGGAGGCTGAAGAAGCCAGACTCAGAATGGACAGGAAGAGAACCAGGCCAATTTCCAAAATAAAAGACCTCGTACGGTCTAAATGTTTCAGGTGTGGTGTGAAGATGTGCAGCTGATAAAACGGTGAAGCACCAACACTGCAGACACATACTGTGTGTATTCATGGGGTAACAAGCCCCTCCTTTTCTGTGAGGAACAATTCCACTTTTAGTGATTAAAGTCTGTTCGATTCTTACAGCTTTACTTCCTGTTAGTCTGACAAAGACCTAAATTAAAAAAAAGTTTAAAATCCACTTAAAACTGCACTGATTCTGTTATCTGTGTATAATCCACAACAGATCACATCTCCAGGCCTACTGCAACCTGCTCCAGGTAACAGCCTCATGTGGACCTCAAAGACAAACGTCTCCACAAATTTCTCTTTTTAAACCTTTCGTATTACTTAAAAACACTTTTCAGACATTTGGGCTCTTTACAATCTTTTTAACGCATTTCTGAGGCTGTGCAGATGCCCGACAAAGATGATCACAGTAGAAATAACAGCAGCATTCAAATGGGGTCATGTTGACTCTGTTGCATAAGGTCTTTGTTGTGTTCATGGCTAGGTAAAATTTTATGAAACATCAGACTCGAGCTTTGGGACGCATGCTGCTGCGTGTCGAGTAACAAAGGTCGATCGCCATTATTGTTTGGCTTCTCAGGTTCACGGTTAACTGCAGCCGTCGTTTCTGAGGCGAGAAGACATCTCGTGGTTTCTATTTTTGTCCCTGTTCTGAGGAACGGGACCGCTCCCGCAAGCTTGAACACGCAAGACTAGGAAAGCAAGTTTCCTCAACTTCCTACATGGAAAAACAAACTCGTTCAGTCAAGTTACATTTTTGTTTGGCAATAAAATCAAGAGAAAGGAAAAAGGGAAGCAGAGCCACAGACTGCTCTTTTTAAACAAAGCATGATGTGAAATGTTGTGCGTCAGTGGGGCTGAATGACCTCGATCACATGGCTGAATTTTAGCTCGGAGCTGCAAACAGTTTTGCATAATTAAAGCCAAGATGTTGTGCAGTCATGTGGAGGCCAATGGCTCATTTTTAGTCAAACGTAAGAGGTTTGATACGAGCGTGTGGCCCAAACTTTCCTAAAATGTCCTCAAACTGCACGACCACACGAACATGTAACAGTTACACAAACTGAAAGCTGAATGCTTTTCCGTGACTTGATGCCAAATCTCCTGAGGCAGGAGGAGGAGAGTTGGGGTCTTTATAACAAACCCAATTTCTCCAGTGTTATTTAGGAGGAAATAAGGACACTGGAGATGTGTGGCTCTGATTTTAAGGCTTACATAAGCACTGCATGGAGAGCTGGTCCAAAACGGAAACCTCACATCCATTAAGATAGTTTGATTTGGATACAGAAGCTCCAAAACGGCCTGCACTCCACCCTCACAGATATCTTATCAGCTGCTTTAGTAAGCCGGTTATTGGCTGTTTTGTTCGGCATTTAAACTCAGATGGTTTCTCTAAAAACACTGATATACTTTCAGTTACACGAACGACTGCTGGGTCAGATTTAGATGACTGCGTGTCCTAGCTTGGATTTGTGAGGTTTGCTCGTAATTATCAGTTATCTTACTAAATACACCTGAAAAAAAGCAAAGCAACAGAAAAATGTAGGACAGTAATTTAAAAACAACAACATCATAAAATACCTGCAGGTTTACTGCGCCAAACTCCCAACTTTAACATCTCTCTCTTAACGGCTAAACAATGATCACAAATACTTTAGCTACGGTGACATTTTTACTATTTTTCTTTACGAATATATTTTAAAAAGCACTGGCACATTAGGGGCCCTCCACTTAGCCCGTGTGGAGCCGCTAACTAACGGTACTCACCGCGGCTTATTGTGGTTCCGCTCTGAACCGAAAAACAACCGATAGCAGCCGAGCTAACAGTGGACCTCAATCCTCATAGCCCGGAATCCCTCTCCGCAAACAGTCACCACCACGTCCGGGGCATTTCCACCCAGGTCGCTGCTGATATTTGTGAAGTTAATGCGGGGTTTCCAGATGTCACAGACCGGCTCAGACTCGAAGCTCGCCTTCGTCCTGCGATCTTAGCCGCTGCTAACTGGTTAGCTTAGCTCGGATAGCCTGAGAGCTAACGTTAACCGGAGCCGTCCTGCGGGGTGTGGCTGCTGTTTCTCCACGCCGCTGCTCCTCCGAGCATACTGTCCAGCTGCACCAACTTTTCTGAAAAACACGCCTAAAAAGCAGCCTGACAATCCGCGCCCCGTCCCCGGGCCGGGCGTGTTTTCTTCCCCCGTTTTTGTTCTTGCTAAACACAAGATGGCACGGGCTGGCGGGGCGGGACTCAGAGCGGTGACCGGAAACTGCTGTCTTCTACTTCCGACAAGGGTCCCGCTTCACAAATAAAAGGGTATAAATAAACCGACCTACATGATATTAATAATCTAGTACAAACGCTCCAAGGCTTGATTTCATGATTATTTTTACGAGACTGCGGTTAATATCCAGAACTTATAAATTCAGCCGGAGAGGGAGAGCTTTAAAAACTAAAGATTATTCACACCATGAACTACAGCAGGGATTTATGTAGAAATCTCCTGAAGCTAATAAGATACTGTAAAAATATTATAATAAAGAATGTACAGGAAATAATATATATGGTGTACATGTATGATATGTGAGGTGGTGTGCTGATTTTTTCATAGTGATGGACAGCCTGATAGATGAGGTCTAGTCTATGATATTTGCAGATGACACTCAGATCTGTAGTGACCGTCGGGAGTAGGTAGAGGAGAGCTTTAAGAAGTGGAGGTATGCTCTGGAGGGAAGAGGAATAAAAGTCAGTGGAAGCAAAAGGTGTTGTGTGTCATGTGTCACAGGTGTGTGAATTTGTTTATAATGGAGCACTAAAAAATACTATAAAGTATTCTGATTCTGATTCTGATGAGAGACAGGCGGAAAAAAAACATGCAAGGTGCAAAGGTGGATTGGTTTAAATACCTGGGGTCAACCATCCACAACAACAGACAGTGCACAAGAGAGGTGAAGAAGAGAGTGCAGCCCAGGTGGAGTGGGTGGAGCCAACTGTCAGGCATGATGAGAAACAGGAGAGCAGCAAGAGTGAAAGAGAAGGTTTTACAGGATAGTGATCTTCGGTCTGGAGATGGTGGCACTGATAAACAGACAGAGCTGAACATGTTCAGATCTTACAATATAGAAAATATTTTGACCTTTCGTATTTTAGACATGTTAAAGATTGACCCATTTGCAGCCATTTCGGACTCTTGGTTCAGCAAAAGGAACATTCCAGTTGTGCCTATTAGACTTTTTTATGCATTAAAAAGTAAAAATCATAATATTAGGTATTAAATAGTTACATAAAGCTGCAGTCCTCTGTCGTAAATTTCCTCCAATTACTCAGTATTTTCTCATCGACTTTCAATACAGGACATTTACTATCATTGTGGGTTACCAATGTCTTTATTCAGCTAAATTATGTAAGTAATATAAAATGTCTTGATTGATCTGCACTTATTTCTTCATCTTGTGGCAGTTAGTCCTGTGCATACACTTTTTTTTTCAATTTGTTCAAAATTAAAAGAAACCAATTTCACCGTACACTAATGAGAAAATTAGGTGAGTTTGTCTTTACTGGAAAAAGAAAATGGGAGGTGGTGGCAGTATTGATTGTTGTGCATGAATGCTGTAAAGCTGCTCAGTTCTGATAAAAATGTGTCATTCAGGCTCTGAAAGGTGTTAAATAGTGACACCTAGTGGTATTTCTGCATACTGCAGTGCCTGTTTTCATATATGCGATGCCATGCGTTCTTGATTTATCCTTGTACAGAGATGGTTTCCTGATCCTCTTTTTACCTAAAGGCCTCAAACAGTTTGCACAAAAATTCAGTATTAATGATCTCTGGTCTAACTGGATGACAAAATTCAGATGGAGAAATGTTTCAAAATGCAGCGATATGTATGACAACATGATAGATTAAACGAAGAAAAACATAAATGTATTTAATGACTGTTTTTATTGCAAAATCCAGCATCACAAGAATATTAAAATCATGAACACAAGTATAGTGGTTCCTTCACTTTTTCATTTACACATTATAAATAACAAAAACTAACCTAAGGCCAATAGAGATTGAAAATGTGACGTCATTCAGGGGTAAAACCGCAAAGAATTCTGGGAACTCGTGGCAAGAGGTACTAGCGCACCCAGGCTTTCAATTGAAATCAGTTATACAGCGATAAAAAAACCCACAAAAAATGGCAAGAAGCTGTTGTATTATTAACTGCAATAGCCGGTCGCATGACAGCCACGGGAAGCTGACGGATAAAGAGATCGGTTGTTATCGGATTACATCGTTGAAGAGAAATTGTTCGAGCCATATTTCTGAAGTAACAAAGAGGTGACGGATGGCCTGGATTACAGCCATTGAAAGACCAAATATAACGTCCCAGAACACTCCAGCTCACACATTAGTCTGCTCCAAGCATTTCCACAAAGGTCAGTGTTTTGTAGTAGTTAATACGTCATTTTTCTTAACATAATTGATGATATAGGTTACAAGCAAGTCTGGCGCTGAACAGAAATTGTCGCGCTCTGCTCCTTTGTTTATTGTGCATAAACAGTGAATTGTCCTGACACAATATTGCGTTTCGCTTCTGTTATTACCATGGTACATTGACAAAAACATATACTTTTATTCACAGGATAAAACAGTTGTTTTGTATCACTAATTGCCCAGTACGATTACAGCGTACAATATTATTGTCACTGCTACATTTCTGTAACACGAACCAGAAATTATTTCCACTACTAATTAATTACCGTTGAGCTCAAAGGTCCTAATAATAAACGGTTAATGAATGTGTATTTATGAAGACGATTTGTGAGACTGGTAAACTTATGATACGTACGATGGTCTTTCGTTCTACACGGTGCATTTCATGGTCCTGTACCCATCCGTCGGTAAACTGTACCTGGGCTTGTTGCAGTGACCTGAAGTTACTAAACTTCATGAGTGTATGCACTCACTCCAAGAACGTATGATTATAAATATGAGCGTGGTGAAAGTTGGGCAGCACGCTAACGTATTTTGTCCCTCTGTGTGCTCGTAAGGGTCTAACCCTTTCACTCCTTTGATTTTTTCCTCGTATCTTTTCTTTGACTTTTCATCAAGTCTGTCTTTGTACGGTCCGGCATTGTTTTCCTTCGTTTTGTACATAACTTTTTTGGGGGACAAAGAAAAAGCAAGAATTTATTGGAACCGGAGAATGAACGTTTTGCGGTGCTGCAAATGCTTGCATTTGATGCGGTACTTGGATTGTTTTGCCACGAGTTCCCGGCATGCAATGCGCGAAAGTCACGTGGTCTGTCAATCTCTATAGTTTGAAGTCAAAAGCTGTGTCCCAAAATGTCGGCTGCATCCTTCGGAGGACCCGGCCTTCGCGGTCTACGTGGGCCGAGTCCTTCAAAGACCGAGAAGGCCGGAAGTGCGAGGCTGTGAAATGGGACGGTCTAGCCTTCAGATTAGCGTCACTGCTGTGTCGGTGGAGTTTAATAAACTCGGCCATCTGCTCCTTGCTATCTAAAATATAAAAGGACACTGGCGTAAATTCTCGACCGTCTCACACTTCTGTTTCCGGAGGAACCCACTCGATGGATTAATAAAGTTTTATTTAATCTAATAATCTAATAACTTTGATCTCAGCCAAACCGATTTACTCCAGAACAAATAAAACACCTAAAAAAGCCCAACAATAACATTTTTAAGTTATCTGAGTGACTAATATATCATGTTTAACCTGAGTAGCGAAAGAGCAGGGGTCTGAAAACAGTCCCAGTGAGCTCAGAGTCCATCTTCAGGGCCTCTTTAGTCCACCTCCTCAATAGTGGGACCCTGGGAGCCGGCTCGTGCCTGCTCTCCACAGGTAGCACCAGTGGGCATCCCTCCCTGATACAGCTTGCTGATGATGGGGTTGCACACTTTCTCCAGCTCTTTCTGCTTGTGTTGGTACTCCTCTTTATCAGCCAGCTGGTTGTTCTCCAGCCAGGCGATGGCCTCGTCACATTTCTCCACCACCTTCTTCTTGTCCTCCTCGCTGATTTTGCCCTTCAGGTTGTCGTCCTGCACGCTGCTCTTCATGTTGAAGGCGTAGGACTCCAGGGAGTTCTTGGCGGCGATTTTGTCCCTCTGAAGGTCGTCCTCAGCTTTGTATTTCTCTGCGTCCTGCACCATCCTCTCGATCTCTTCTTTGCTCAGTCGGCCCTTATCGTTGGTGATGGTGATCTTGTTCTCTTTGCCGGTGCTCTTGTCCACCGCAGACACGTTCAAAATGCCGTTGGCGTCGACGTCGAAGGTGACCTCGATCTGCGGGACGCCTCGCGGGGTGGGCGGGATCCCCGTCAGCTCAAACTTGCCCAGCAGGTTGTTGTCCTTGGTCATGGCTCTCTCTCCTTCGTAGACCTGGATCAGGACGCCGGGCTGGTTGTCGGAGTAGGTGGTGAAGGTCTGGGTCTGCTTGGTGGGGATGGTGGTGTTGCGTTTGATCAGGGCCGTCATGACCCCTCCGGCCGTCTCGATGCCCAGGGACAGAGGCGCCACGTCCAGCAGCAGCAGATCCTGAACGTTGGCCGAGGTGTCGCCTGAGAGGATGGCGGCCTGGACGGCGGCGCCGTAAGCCACAGCCTCGTCTGGGTTGATGCTCTTGTTCAGCTCCCGGCCGTTGAAGAAGTCCTGCAGCAGCTTCTGGATTTTGGGGATTCGGGTGGAGCCTCCCACCAGGACAACATCGTGGATCTGTCCCTTGTCCAGTTTGGCGTCCCTCAGGGACTTCTCCACCGGCTCCAAGGTTCCCCTGAACAAGTCGGAGCACAGCTCCTCAAAGCGAGCCCTGGTGATGGATGTGTAGAAGTCGACGCCCTCAAACAGAGAGTCGATCTCGATGCTGGCCTGGGAGCTGGAGGACAGGGTCCTCTTGGCCCTCTCACAAGCTGTGCGCAGCCTCCTCAAGGCTCTCTTGTTCTGGCTGATGTCCTTCTTGTGCTTCCTCTTGAACTCCTCCACAAAGTGGTTCACCATGCGGTTGTCAAAGTCCTCTCCGCCTAGGTGGGTGTCTCCGGCCGTGGACTTCACCTCAAAGAAACCGTCTTCGATGGTCAGGATGGACACGTCGAAGGTGCCCCCACCCAGGTCAAAGATCAGGACGTTCCTCTCTCCTGACTTGCCTTTGTCCAGACCGTAGGCGATGGCGGCCGCCGTGGGCTCATTGATGATCCTCAGGACGTTGAGGCCCGCGATGGCGCCCGCGTCTTTAGTGGCCTGTCGCTGGGAGTCGTTGAAGTACGCCGGGACCGTGATGACAGCGTTGGACACCTTTTGGCCCAGGTAGGCCTCTGCGATCTCCTTCATCTTCACCAGCACCATGGAGGAGATCTCCTCGGGGTAGAAGGCCTTGTCCTCCCCTTTGTATTCCACTCCGATTTTGGGCTTCCCACCGTCTGAAATCACCTTGAAGGGCCAGTGCTTCATGTCCGCCTGCACCACAGGTTCATCAAACTTTCTTCCAATCAGCCTCTTGGCATCAAACACAGTGTTGCTGGGGTTCAGAGCCACCTGGTTCTTGGCTGCATCCCCGATGAGCCTCTCGCTGTCTGTGAAGGCCACATAGCTGGGGGTGGTCCTGTTGCCCTGGTCGTTGGCGATGATTTCTACTTTCCCGTGCTGGAAAACCCCCACACAGGAGTAGGTGGTGCCCAGGTCGATACCGATCGCTACGCCTTTAGCTGAAGACATCTTGATTACTTTGACTTAGTCTCCTAAAGAGGAGGAGAAAACATCAGAGAGGAACATTAACAAATGCTGACAGAGGCAACAACAAAAGTTGTACAATTTGTGCAATATGTAATGTTGAGATTTTAAGTTTTAAATATAACTAAATATTTTTTAAATCTTGCATTAAACATTGCTGCATTTAAAAATAAATCTGTACAGTCTTCCCTAGTCCAACTGAGTCATTTAAGTATATATTTATTATTGAATATGGTCTCATGACTCTGCACGATTAATACTGTATTTTCTAGAAGGCAGCCATGATTTTAGGTGCTAGGTACAGATATAAATCCACCTCATGTCTAAACCTTATTTAAAAATCAGTAGTTTTTTTTAAATAAGTAGATTATTTAAGTAAGATTATTTAAAAATCAGTAGATTTTTAAATAAGGTTTTCTTTAAACATTTTTAAATCAAATACTGCAGTAGTTATCTTTTATAATTGACACTTTTCCAACACCGGAACAACACTGAAACACTTAAATAAAAAGTTAAAAAATAAAGCTTATTTCATAAAGATGTAGAGGAATTGTAATTTTTGAGTTTTCGTCCAGCCACTAATGAATGAAGCTTAATTAAATAAGCTTTAAAAGTATCCCTGAACATTACATTTCTTAAGCCTAATATTTAAGAAACTAATTTCGTTGAAGAGAACATTATTTCAAATAAACTATAAATGAAACTCACTCTGGCTGACAGATGAAGATCGTTTAGAAGATGAATGAAGCTCTTGTTCTTCTCCTCTGCAGCGTTTGTCTCGTCCAGCTCCTGTCGGTGGTCAGATGTCAGGGTCTCTAACCGGCACCGTGACTTTATACGTTCCTCGCTGACTTCTCGTGAGTTCTCGAGCTTTCCCGTGACTCTCGTCCAATCAGAGCGCTCCGCGGTGAGCTCTGCGTGGTGACGTCACCGGGAGAAGTTTCTACCAGCTTCTCCGAGAATCTCCTAGAAGAAAGTCAGAACGTGGAAAAATGATAGAACAAATCTGAGTCAGCGGATGTGGGCAGGGGAAAAGACCAGATTCTGTAACTCGGAGTCACTAAACATGAAACAAAGCAAGGTTTCAGCACCGATGTCGCCATTATTCACCTTTGAATACGATATTATCACAATTATCGACTAAAATCCGTTTCGTCGCAGCGATAATTAACTAGAATTACGTAGAATTAACATAAATCCTTTAAAATTACATATTTTGGGATAAAGTTCGCTTGATAGAAGAAGAAGATCGCTGAAGTATAATTCATCTAAGGCTGTAAAATGTCAGTTTGTGGGTATTTTCACTGTCCTGCTGTGAGTGTGTGCTGACACTGAGGCTATGAACCCAGCAGGGTTAAAGCCACATCTGTACATTTAATATAGTTATACAAATACTATTCAAAGGCATATACAATATATGAACAACATTAGTACAACAATATTTCATACTTGCCAACCTTGAGACCTCAGAATTAGGTAGACATTCAAAAGGGCTGTGGGGGGGGGGGGGGGGGGGGGGGGGGTATACATTAAATACAAAAAAATGAATTTTACAGGGTTTATTTATCGGATAAAATAAGTTAAATGTCACCGTTATTATTGTCCGGTCGGAAACAGCGGGAGTCCCCAAATTCAGAGGCTGCGTCCACCTGAGGACCCGGCCTTCGCAGTCTAAGTGGGCCGGGTCCTCCGAAAGCCAGGTAGACCGGAAATGAGCGACTGTGGTCGATCTAGCCTTCAGAATTACGTCACGAGCTCTCTCGGTGGAGTGAAACTGCCGTCTGCTCCTTGCTATCTAAATTATAACTATTTATAAATTATAAACTCTCGACCATCTCACGCTTCTGTTTAATCAGTTTTCCGTCTGATGTTTATTCAGCTGTGTGAAAACCCTCCCGAGGGATTAATAAAGTTTTATTTAATCTAATCTAGTAACTTTAATCACAGCCAAACCGATTTACTCAGGAAAAAAAACACTGAAAAAGTCAAACAATAACATGTATGAGTTATTTAAGTGACTTATATATAATGTTTAACCTGAGTAGCGAACGTCCGCAGAGATTTGAAGACGTGACGGGAGTTTGCTGTTCTCCCCGGCTCAGATATCTGAAGTTTACATTCTCGCCTGAAAATATGTTAAAAGTGTATTATGCGACCCAGAAAGAGTAATAAGAGCAACATTAAAGGTAAGTAGCTGCAGTAGTAGTAGCCATTGTTGGAAACTGGATTTGGCTGGGCCAATCTGGGATATGCTTTTTCAATTTTGTTGTCCGGGTGGAAAATCGGGAGAAATTCGGGAGAATGGAGGCTCCGGGAGATTAGGGGCACTGAAATTCGGAATTCTCCCGGAAAAATCGGGAGGGCTGGCATGTATGCAATATTTTTGACTATTTTAAAGAAAAAGCAGTAAAGATGAAAAGAAAGAAAGAAGAAAGAAAGAAATAACACATAAAAATGTTTGTGACTATTCTGTGAGGTAAGTGGTGGAAGAAAAAAGTTTGATTACGAGTTAATAAACAGAGATATATAAAATGCAACTTTACAGGTTAAAATCAAAGAACTGTTTCACTCTGAGGTGTTATTCTCATTTCATTCCACTAGATGTCACCAAAGTAAGGTTTAAATCAACAGAGAGCAGGAAGTAAGGACTGCGGTCAGAGACGAATGATCCAGGGGCGTTTTTAGCCCATTTTAATCAAAATGAATCAAAGCACCCCCAAAGATTTCTTACTTTTTTGACAATATTTGGTACAGGATAGTGTCATATTTTTTGTGTGATACACTACAAAAATATAGAAAGCATACAGTACTTGGTTGAGATGTAATATTCTAACAACAAAAGTATAGATAACCCCCCCCCCCCCTCCCAAAATGGTTTGTTCCAGCTCGCCTCTCCCCTGCTCTGGCTCTAGCGCTGTTGCTGCCAGAGCGATGGTGGTAACCACGAGACAAGGCTAATCAAAAGGTACTGGCTGAAGCATATGCTCACAACAACACAGCCACCATGAAGAGTATATTTATACTGTCAACAGAGAAACACTCAATTACAGGCAATCTTTTTCTTAACATATTTTCATGTCAGATGAGTTTTGTCTTTCCTTCTTTCGTTCCCCCGACGTGTCTGCTGTGAATATTTCATAAACAACAGCAGTTGTGCTGGGACAGCACGAAGCTCCAGCCTCAGTAAAACATCATGTAGGTGTTACAGGACGAAGCATCGCTCAGGAAAGTTTATTTATGGTTAGAGGTGAAGATGTGACGATTGGTCAGAATCAGCCCCTGAAAATGTGATTAATTTGACCTTTTTATTTAAAAAAAGAAAACAAATTTTGTCAGTTTTTTTAAATTTAAATATACATCGTTAGGTAAACTAAAAACATAGCTGAAGCACACTGATCATCCTGTTGGATCATCGCTGGCCTGACGTGATGATCATAATTACTGACAGTCTGGCATAATAAGAGCTCATCTGCATCACTGTTTCACAGAAAAGCATCCTCGAGATGTAGAGATAACAAATTGGCAGCAGAGATGGTTTCAGATTGTTCTGGCACAAAAGCTTCGTATGTTTCAGTGTTTCACTACCTTTATCTTCTGGGAAACAAAAGTCCAGAAACATAATTCAATACACAAGCGAACAAACAGGCATGACGAACAGAAACAGACTGACAGAGAACAAAGGAAACCACAGGCTGTGTGTACACGGACACAACGAGGACTTATCAGGAGCCTGGAACAAAAACAGCTGAAACTAATCAAGCAAATAAGACTAAATATAAGACACAAGAAACAAATGACCAAAACCAGACAGGAAGTAACTAAATTGGCCGAGCATGGCCATCGTGGAGCTTTGGCTGCTCCGTGTGTCTCACATCACTTCCATGAAGGAGATCTCACTGAAACGATTTGCATCTCCATCAGCGTCACATCTGACTTTACGATTGGTCTGTGATCTCAGGTGCAGCGTTAAGTCCAGCAGCACAGTCATAACCGTAGCAGTCGTAACCGGGGCAGAGGTTGATCCTTACGGAAATGTCCTTTATGATCCACATGTTTGCTCTGCTGAGGATTTTACACCCGATGCCCCTCCTAACACAACAGTGCCATTTTTCTGGGCTTGGCACCAACTAGGAGTAAAATAATGAAGGAAAAAATGATAGGGAAGAAAATTTGTGGTAAAAATATATAAAAATAAATATAATACTTTTTAAAAAGGGACTAACCAGGTCAGTTGGTCAGAAACTGTAAAAGCCAGAAAATAAAATATAAAAACAATATAAAGAAAAGTGTTTGTGACTTTATTTGTCGGTGAAGGTTCTCAGTCATCCAGGTCATCGTCGTCTGAGGAGCTTTCTTTCCTTAGACGACTTTGTCAGAAGAAGAGTGAGTGTTATGAAGGAAAGAAGGCTCAGGGTTTAAGTAATCAGCATCATGGGCTCATCTGATTAGAATAAGAATAAGCAGTCATCTAATCATTCACAGGCTTCTCCTTTTATTCTCAAATCAATAAAGCAAAGAAGGAAGGAAAGACACACATGGACTGCCAATGCTGATTAAAGTTACTCATTACCTTAACAATACATAAAATAAAAACCCAACCAGAACCTCACCTCTGCTGTCACCCCTGTGGAGTGAAGAAAGAGTGAGGCAAAAGTGACTGCAGTCCTTATATAATGTGTGACAGGTGAGTGCAATTAAGGACCAGCACCACACCCAATCAAAGGTGAGAGAACTAAACAAGGTGCATCTGGTGAAGTGAGTGGGTGTGCTGGGATGTGCTAAAGGTGGGTCGTTACAGCAGTGAGTGAACATAAAAATCTAAGTAATAATATTTGTAAAATAGAGAAAAGCTTTTAATATTTGACATATTTTGTTGGCAAATTAATAAAAATGAAACCATTTTCACAGGAAAACAGAAAATCTGTATGAATGTAAACAAATCAGGACAACAACATTAGCACAGTGAGCAGTGTGGTCTGTTTGCATCTATGTGTGCTTTTGGGTTCAGAAGAAGAAGGCGTGTCAGGTGTGTTTGTGGCGCGTGCTCAGCTGGCTGACGGTCAGGTATGATGCAGGCGGTCACGCCCTCGTGCTTTACAGACGCCTGCCGTTGGAGTTGGAGACACTTTGAGGAAAGACTGTGGGGATGGAGCTGTTTTCATGTGGAGTCCTGCTGTTGGCCTTAACGCTTACAGGTGAGTCTCACCTGACATTTAAGACTCACAGTCTCATTTATTTTGCAGTTTAAATGATGATACAAAGAAATTCTGCTCGTCTCTTTTTACAAAATTGTAATAATTTACAATATTGTAAGTTCTAAACGGCCGTGGACACTCAGAGCAGAGGCACACATTTGTTCAGGTCGTAACATCAAACAAAATGAAAAGTCTGCTTTTAAATCTGTACATTTCCTGTTTTCACTGCTACACGAACACGAAAATCCAGACGAGTCAGTTTGACTCCGTGTTTCTCAGAGACCTGAGTCGGGCGCTTGTGCTGCTTTTACTGCTCGTTACAGAACAATACAACAAGCTGACTCGTGATCACCAGAAACAAATGAACAAATGAAAAGAGCCTCAACAACACCAGCTTCTACAATCTGAGATCTTAGAGTTAGAAGGATCGTTTCAATACTTTGTACTTTATTTCACTAAATTCAGAGATAAATGCTAAATATATAAAGTTTAGGATGTGAAATATCACAAATTTACTCAACTAATAAAATTATCAATTCATGTACATCGAAATGTCTCGGCATCAACAAAAAGCAGATAATTTGTATTGCTGTAGTTTTTCCTTCTGCTCATACGTTTACAGGTTTTTTTTTAATGGAAGTTCTGAGTAAAAGTATCTTTTAAATATCTGAATCTTTCCTCCACGTCACTGCTGACAGTTCCTGCTCTCAGGCGACTGGAAGAGATTTGTGGTCGTTTCAATTAGCAGTCATGGGAGTGAATTCATGTAATGAAGATAAGATTTTACAGAGCCCACGGCTCAGGTACAGATAACAGAAGAATGCAAAGAGTGTACCAGAATATAAACTCAAGAAATACAAAATAAATAAGATAATACAATATATACAACAGTAGGTTCTATGAATGCGTTCTGGATAAAGGGTCGTGGAAATATGCAGGTGGCTGCTTGTCCCTGAGCTTCTGACATGAAGATTTGAATTATTATTTGAATAAAAACTGAAAACTGCAGTTATTAGCTTGAGGCATCGAGTCAGTCCCACAGACAAGGGGGTTGCTGTGAGTGATGGATACAGACAGCACAGCTGCTAGCTGTCTGCTACCGTTTGCCTTCACTTTATTTAGTTATTCTTTGAAGATCGTTGTGTGAAGCGAGCGAACAAAGCAGAATAAGAGGAAGTGAAATAAAGTTCACCCGCATGAAAACAATCATGTGAACTTTGTCTCTTTCAGTCTGAACAGAAACCATCAGGAACTAAATAATATGTCATAGTGATGATGCCAGAGCACATTATGTACATACCTCTGAGATGCCAGCATGCACTGATTGAGTTTCTAAAGCGTGATGATACCGCCGCCGCGCTTTACTGATGGTGACAGTCAGCTGCTCAGCCCTGAGGGCCTGATGGAGGGGGGCTTCCTTATCTGTCGAGGACTGAAAGTTGATTCCAATAAAAGTTTAAGAGTATTTTAATTTAACATTAATTACAAAACAAGGAGAAATCAGCTGAGAAAAACAAACAAACATCATCATGACTTCATCATAGAATAATAAAACAGATCATCCCTGTAATCATTTAAAACATAAAAAGCAACAACGTGTTTTTCTGCTTCCTCTTACATCACAGGTCAGCGTTCAGACAGAGTCAAGGGCCCTTTCTCAATTCTCAAGTACGCGAGTACGTACTCGCGTTCTCGGCGGGTACGTACTCGCCGAGAACGCACGGGAGTACGGACTCGCCGAGAACGCGAGCACGGACTCGCGATTTGTACAATTGGAACACCAGCGTACTTGATGATGTCACAGGTCCGGAGTTTTTACTGCCGTCCTTAATTTAACTGTGAGTAATATGTTATGAAGCTTAACTTTAATCACAGCCAAGCCGGTTTACTCAGGAACTAATAAAAAGCCGAAATAAGCCAAACATTAACATTTAGAAGTGATCTAAGTGACTTATATATCATGTTTAACTTCAGTAGTGAAATCTCTATTAATAAAAATAGTGTACATGTACATATGTGTACATACCTTAATAAAAACAAGCAGGTGAGATGTTAGAACGCTTTTATTTTTATTTTAGTGGACACTCAATACAATAGACAACTACTGGGGTTTGGGGTTTGTTTAACCTGAGTAGCGAAAAGACTGCGGGGGGGTTGAAAACGATCTGCCGGGAGTCGGCTGTTCTCGCCGGCTGTAATAATCCTCGACCTCGCTGTCTGCTATGGAGCTGGCGGGTCACAGACGTCTCCGAAAACGTCGGACCTCGTTTGGAAATATATGATATCTTGATAAACTGAGCAGATATTCGAAGTTTACACAGCTACATTCTCGCTTGAAAAGAACTTAAAAGTTTATTTTGTGACCCAGAAAGAGTAATATTTAAAAGTTTTTAGACCCGCTCGTCCGCCATTGCCGCGTTGGAGTTTTGGACGAAATGCATTCTGGGATATTTAGCTGTACCAAGTCCACACAAGTCACCACCGATGCATGCTCGATAAAACGGGCGGAGCGAGAACACATCCGGGACTTTTTCGCGTTCTCGGCTTGATGCGTACTTCGAATTGGAACAGTACTTGGTCTCCGACTGATGACGTATCACGAGTACACGCACAAGTACACATCACGAGTACACGCACAAGTACACATATTGAGAAAGACCCCTTGGGCCTTTCTCAATATGCGTACTTGTGCGTACTTGCGTTCTCGTGTACTCAACAAAGTGTTTATTCAACGACGAGATTGAGTTTTTCATTCTTTAAATTTAATGTTTTTGTTGACAGTCTTTTAAAATCTCCACAGCGACAGAGGAAGTAGCTGATTTCCCTCTGAAATTTAATGAAGCATAAAGCAGAATGTTTCGTAAATGTTCGCAGTCAAAAGTAGGCTGGTAATACGGGTTGTTGTCAAACCATCAACCGTGGAAAGATAAAATCTTTAATGCCGTGCTTCTTCATACCACAGCCTCTCCGTGCATTTGTGTTCTTACTGTGGCCTACTTATATATCCTGCCTTTCAACATTATTGGGTTTTTTGTCTTGCTAAAAGATAAAGACATCGTTTCTGTCTTTTGTCATGCTGCATATTCCAGCCCCACCTAGAAACTCCAACAGCACGTTAAGAACAACCAGCCTGTTCAGTTCACGGAGATCTAACAAATACATCATGTCTGTTTCTATTGTCTCTAAACAGGAAGCAACGCACAGCCCGATGGTGAGTGCTGATAATCCATTTATTAATATAACTCAGCTATGCACGCACACAAGATAAGAACATGTATAAAATGCTTTTCAGCTGTATTATTATTTTCCATCGGTCACATTTTAATTTAATTTCTTCATCGTTAAACAATAAGTAGTCTGATGTCCCGTATTCCTCTATTCATTATGAAGAGGAATTTGAAATACACTAAGTTTCGATTTTGAATTTTCCAAACACATTAAGTCTCTTAAGATGTTCCTGCTATTTGGGCTCATTGAAATGGGACAGACTGATGAGCTTTCATTTGTTGACCTCTGGATTCACTCATGCTTCGTTTATGTGCCGACACGGCGTTATCTGGTCTGAAGCTGCTCTCCAGCTTTGAACGTTTGACAGTCATTTTGCTTTGTGCATAAATGTCTTTGCCTACAGTTTGTGGACAAGCTCCACTTAACACCAAGATCGTAGGAGGCGAGGATGCTCCTGCGGGAGCGTGGCCCTGGCAGGTCAGTCTGCAATCATCCGGTCGCCACTTCTGCGGAGGCTCCCTGATCAACAATGAATGGATCCTGACTGCTGCCCACTGTTTCCCCAAGTAAGCTCTCACCCTGTCGTGTGACCCGCCCTCTTCACCTGTCAACTATCAATTAACCACTCACAGTCACTACTTCTCGCTATTTTCAGCAACCCATCACAACTGACCGTTCGCCTTGGATACAAGTCGCTGCAAGGCATTAATGCTAACGGGGTCTTCCGCTCAGTGTCACAGATAATCAAACATCCACAATACAACTCCGACACCAACAACAATGACATCGCGCTGCTGCGGCTGTCCTCAACGGTTCAGTTCACGGACTACATCCGACCCGTGTGTCTGGCGGAGGTGGGCAGCGGCTTCCCTGCAGAGACGACCACCTGGGTCACCGGCTGGGGCAACATCCGAGACGGCGGTAAGAACTGGAGCGGCGACAGTTACTAACCTTTACTGTTATAGTCGGATTATGATCATACTCAGCTTCTGTTCATTTGGGATCAACACTTTCTGCTTTTCTTCATTTCCTGGCGTATCCATGTGATCTTAACGAGGTCAGTGTTTGCGGTAACGCCTGTTATGTTTAATCTGGTCATCTCAGGCTGCGCTGCTATAACTGACCTTAGCTTTAGCCCACCTGGTAAATCCTACTTTAAAAGTTTTTATTAACCAGTCGGTAAGATATAGCATTAGCTTAATATTCCCATTTTCAGTAATCCAGGCCATTAGTAAATTACATTTTTAAAAAATCTACATGCAAGTTCAAGTTAATGATTAACGATCAGTTTAAGATAGAACAACACGTTCTCACTCCCAAAGCGTAACATTTTACGCTAGGTGACAAATCGTCAACATATTACGTTTTCGGCTACCCACCACGTTCCTAAATGACGACCTCGGAAAAATGAGGAAAAATGAGAACCGTATGGACTCAATCTACACATGTTCGCTCTTTTTCTTCAAATCACTTAGAAACACGCTATTTAACATCATTAAAGTCCTGGTTAAGGTCAGGAAAAAGGTTAGGTTTAAGGCTGGAATACAGGGCTGGAACGTCTATTACCGCGGGAGCGTCATTGCACTGGATTTCGCCCATAACCCGCCGCGGACCATAAGAACGCCGAAGGTCTCCTTTCGCGTTCCTCAGGAACGCCGCGGGGCGTGACAAAACGTCGGCATATTACGCCTCGGGAGTGAGAACGGGCTGGATAGAATCAAGGTTTCAGGGGAAAAAACGTATTTCTATGTAGGTGTCACATTCGGGGGAGGGACTTAAGCGCAGAGTTCAATATAAGGAATGACGTTGATTTACAGAATCACCAACTGCAGATATATACAGTGGGGGAATTGAGGGTTTCCAAGGGTCCAAGGGAAAAATGCGGGAAGGGAATCTCGTTCACACGGTGGGTAGGTCACGGGTGCAGGAAAATTATACACAGGGAAAGTTCGGTTACTTTGAGGCAAAAACACACAGGAGGTTCAGAGCTGGAGATTCACTAACGTGTCTCATCCAGCGATGAGACTGTCTGCGTCCCGGCCTTAAATGTCCAACACATAATCGCAGCCTGATGAAGAGCAGGTGTGTGAGCCCGTAATGAGCTCCGCCCCGGCGGGGAGGTGAGAGGAGAAAGTCAACAGAAACACATGTGGCCTTGTGGAGCCGTCCGGGCAGACACAGGGACCATGGAGGTCGGTTAGAGAGTTCCTTCTGGGCACATGTAGAGCAAGCTGAGACATACTCCCTGGTGTCTTTGGCAATAGTGGGCCACCAGAAGTAGCGCCGGATGGTACGGAGCACCCCTGGATGGCTCGAGAACAGGGCGGTGTGGGCCCACTGGAGGATCTAAGGACGGACAGCGAAGGGCACAAAGAGGCGTCCTGGAGGACCAGTTCCTGGGTCCTACCCAAAGCGCTTTACAATACCACTATTCATTCACTCTCACATTCACACACTGGTGGAGGCAGCTACGGTTGTAGCCACAGCTGCCTTGGGGCAGACTGACAGAAGCGAGGCTGCCATATCGTGCCATCGGCCCCTCTGGCCAACACCAGTAGGTGGTAGGTGAAGTGTCTTGCCCAAGGACACAACGACCAGGACCGACATACTGTAGTAATAATGTAGGATCGAACCGGCGACCTTCCGGTTACAGATACGCTTCACAACCCCCTGAGCCACGGTCGCCCCAGTTACACAGGAGAGAGATGGCGAGAAAAGAAGGCACATGGATGGAGCTTACACTCCTGCTGGGACAGGAGCGCTCCAATCCTGGAGTCTGACGCGTCCACCTCCACAATAAACTGCTGTGTGAGGTCTGGTTGACAGAGAATAGGCACTGAGGAGGACTTGTCTTTGAGCAGGGTGAAAGCTGCGTGGCAGAATCCCGCTGAAAAGGAACCTTGGGAGAGATGAGCCTCGTGAGTGGAAGAGCGATCTTACTGAAGTCAAGGATGAGTCGCCTGTAGAAGTTTGCAAAGCCCAGGAAGCGCTGCAGCGCGACGGTTGGGAGGAACCGGCCATTCCACCACCGGTCGCATCTTTTCCGGGTCGGCCCGTAAGTTTCACCGCTCGACGATGTAGCTTGAGAACGCCACCGAGGTCACGTGGTTCTCCCCTTTCACAAAGAGCCTTTTCTCCAGAAGACGTTGAAGGACCTCCCTCACGTGCACTTGATGCTCAGCGAACGTCTTAGAAAAAATGAGAATGTCATCTAGATAGACAAACACACAACGGTTAACAAAGTTGTGTTGCACATCATTGAGCATGGCTTGGAATACTGCAGGGGCATTAGTCAGACCGAAGGGCATCACAGGGTATTCGAAGTGGCCTAAGTGGGTGTTAAATGACTAGGTGTATCCCTAATCTGCACCAGGTGTTAGGCGTTGCGTAAATCCAGTTTGCTGAAAACTGTCATGGCCTGAAGCAGCTCAGAAGCGGAGGAGAGCAGCGGCAGCGCCTACTTGTTTTTCACTGTGATCATATTCAGGCTTCGATAATCTACGCACGGCCGCAAAGACTTATCTTTCTTAGGATAGGAAAAGAGATCGATGACACAATCATATAGACGGTGGGGCGAAAGTGAGCGTGCCCCATCCTTACAAAAAACCTCCTGCAAAACACGGGAAATTCCCAGGACCGCAGAAAGGTCCGGGGGATCGAGCGGCGCATGAACGGGAGGCGTGGCATCCCGGATGCAATGGATATGGCAGTTAACGCTCCACCCCAGGATCTTCCCTTTCTCCCAGTCAATATGTGGATTATGAAGCCAGGGATGACCCAACACTAACCGAGTGAGCCGTGCTTTGAACACGGAAAAACAAATCCTTTCAGTGCGATTGCTGGAGAGCGAGGCTCAGACACGTGGGTTGTATCATCAAACTGCTCATATCTGTTTGGTTTTTTCCAGTTTCCCTTCCTTCCCCTGGGACTCTACAGGAGGTGAGCGTCCCTATCGTGTCCAACTCCGACTGTAACAATGCCTACAATGGTAGAATCACAAGCAACATGATCTGTGCCGGCGTGGCTCGGGGAGGAAAGGACTCCTGCCAGGTGAGTGTCCATATGAACACCTACAAACGAGTGTGAAGCCACGATGTGAAGCACCAATCACAACGCAGACAGTGGGACCTCTGAAGGACCCAAAATATGAAACATGTATTTGTTCTCACTTTTGTCGGACTCTAAAGATCAGCTTGACTGAGTTTGTGTCCAGATGTTTTCATCACATTGAAAAACTCGCTCGACTTAAACTGTCTGAGGATTCGGATTATTTTAGAGGTATTAACATAAATTAGATAAAGAAAATTAAGTGTAAATGCTAAAAAACAGCGTAAAAAGGTATGTTATATAAAAATGAACACAGTAACAAGAACTATAACAATGTTTACCATTGATTGATTGATTGGTAATTGATTTATTGATCTTTTTCATACAGAATTTAACATTTGTGGGGTTTTTTGGTGTAAATTGTGTCTCGCAAATGTTAGAAAATTCACTTTTTACACAGATGTAAATATATCCATAGATGCATCCACATGGCTGCTGGTGCTATAACCACCATGTCTGATGTGTGCAGGGTGACTCTGGAGGCCCACTGGTGGTTAAACACAGCTCCGTTTGGGTCCAGGCTGGAATAGTGAGCTTTGGGAATGGCTGCGCCTTGCCCAATTTCCCAGGAGTCTACACTCGTGTATCACAGTACAAGTCCTGGATCAACAGCCAGATCGCCTCCAACCAGCCGGGCTTCACCTTTGTACCCTCCTCGGCTCACTTCATCTACCCCTCAGTTCCTCTGCTGCTCTCCATCCTCCCCATCCTCTTCTCTCTCTTTGTCCTCTCATAGGAACGCATCATTTCTGCTGAATATCACTGGAAAACTGTATTTTCATCATCAGACAACAGAAAAATGTTCCCTAACATTAGAGAAAACGGGAATCCTGGGAATGTTTGGTTTTATTTTTGTTTGTCAAGTCAATAAAACAGATTAAAAAACAACAAATCCCCCCCCCCCCCCCCCCCCCCAAAAAAAGATTGATTACTTCCATTAAAAACAATGCTTACATGAACTGCAGAATAATGACTGTTAAACTTTTAAGTATCACTGATTAACAATGCATATTTATAAAAACGTCAAAGCCTGAGCACTGTTATAAATACATTTATTTTGAGAAAAAAAAATCGGTCGTTAAAGGATTTCAAAGAACAATTTGAAAAAAGCTTTAGCAGAATTATTTTATATTTGATTAATGTTTTCGTTCAATTAAAACTGCCATCCATCACATCAAATACATCAAAAGGAAGAAATTAGCAATGCCGTATAATAACTACAACAACTGTTATCTTGAATATGTTTGGCCAAAACACTGGTGTAAAAAAACTATTAAGATTTTAAAATATATTTTCACAATTTAAAGACAGAATATATAAAATATAAATTGATAAAATGACATTTTGAAATGTAACATCTTATTATTCTTTGACTTTTAGAATTTAATATATAAAATCAACGAATGATGATGATGATGATAATAATAAATTAAATTAAATTGCTTATGTTTAAACCTCTGTATGCGCTTAACTTTTATCTGTTATTTTTATTATTGTGTATATTTTCAGTTTTTGTGTTTTTATCTGTTGTACAGTGTCCTTGGGTGCTTTGAAAGGCGCTATTTTTAAATAAAACGTAGTATTATTATTATTATTATTATTATTATTAATAATATAATAATAATAATAATAATAATAGATTGCATTTATATAGCGCTTTTCGAGACCCTCAAAGCGCTTTACAATACCACTATTGATCCACTCTCACATTCACACACTGGTGCAGGCAGCTTGCAGCCACAGCTGCCCTGGGACAGACTGACAGAGGCGAGGCTGCCACGTCGGCCCCATTCTGAAATGATTTAATTCACTTTCATGTTATTTGGTAAATGGCCTGTATTGTATAGCGCTTTACACATCCAGTCATCCACACATTCACACACTATTTACATTGTGCTGAATCAAACACGGACTGTCTCAGTCGAAGCAGAGAGAAACGCGAGGAGGAAAAACTTTCTGAATATGAAGGAATGTCAGACAGAACCAAGCTGATCTCAGACCTGCACAAACACAATCAGTCTTTGTACAACCATGATGAAGAAACTGAAGCCATTTTATTGACTTTCTCTTTTTATCTTTCTTTTCGTTGATTAATTTTAATGTTTTAAAATGTTTGAGCCAAGTGCCGGTAACTGTGATTTTCTGTTTAAGTCCAATAAACAGGAGGAATATTTACTATTAACTTTTGCACATCTTATTAAAATAATCGGGGATATTTGTGTGGCCTGTGTTTAAACCTGCTGCTGTTTGTTTGGTATGTTAGTGAAAACCTGTCTGCCGTGATATCTGTGCTCTTTTATTCTATTAAATAAAACATATTTTCCTAACGTGCAGGATTCTGTGTGCAGCTGTAAAAAAATGTAATTATTTCATTCTGCATGATAATCGAGAGGATGTGGGACTTTGGCCTTCATCAGAATAACTAATGTTACCTCGGAAACAAAGTCGACCATTGGTGACATCATCATGTGAGCGGCTCCTGGCAAAGAGCATAAACGTAGATAAAAGCTCAGCCATCATAAAGTGACGTGCAGCAGCAACAGGAACCAAAAAGCAGCGGCCGACCCTGAGCTGTGCTCCGCCTCCCTCAGCGTTTCAGCATCTCATGACAGTCACAGTGACCACAGTCAGAGGAGGAAGATGCTTCCACTGAACACAGCGAAGCCCACACTGCCACACACCCACTGTGTGTGGGACCAGGTTTTAGTGAAACCTCGTTTTTCAACATGAGGCCCGGTGGCCGGAATTGGCCCCGCAAAGCCTCTTGGGAAGGACGCTGATGGCTTGAGAAAATGTGAAGGAAAGCGTCAATTTTGGAGTTTTAACGGCATTTTTATGCTTTCACAGTTCCTTCCATGCAGGCATTCATACATGTCACACAGTTAGACCATGGGTCTAAAAATAAAAACAACAACAATAAAAAATAAAATAAAATTGTGAATCAAGAAAAGCTTTCTGGGCAGCTGTCAGAACTTTATTAATAATCTCACACTTTTCTGCATCATGTAGAAAAACTGAGACACACTGATGAAGTGATGTTTCTCTCAAACGGAGACGTGAGGGATTAAATGTGCAGTGAAACGTCATCACACTGGCAGGAAGACGAAAGCATCACTCGCCCAGTGAGCATCAGCTGACTGGGTCCTCCATGTTAAATGAGTTGACCCTCTCTCTGGAAATAAGATACAGCTGCTGACCAGCTGTCCATTCTTTCAGTGTAATCCATCGATTATTCCATCGATTAATTGAGGAATCAAATAAGAAATGCTTTTGTGTTATTAATGAGCAATATAGAATCATCAGAAGTCTTTGAAAATGAACTTCTAACTGGTTTCCAATTTAAAAGTTTAACTGAAAATTTTTTTTTCAAAAAAATGCTTTGATTGTATGTGTTGGGTCTAAAGTCAGACCCCGCTGATCCCAGAACTTATTCCCGTGAAAGAAAAACAAGGCAACAGCGATCGTTTCACTTGCAAGGGAGGCCTCGTCGGTATCTCAGCTCATCACAGATGACCTCGACGACGGCCTCCTCTTGCCTCCTTTTATTGACAATGTTCACAGAATAAACAATAGTTTACAACACGTACCTTCCCCACGTAACCCCCCTTGGTTACAAAGACAAGGCACTGTGTGTGTGTTATGTGAGAATGTGTGTGTGAGTGTGTGTGTGTGTGTTATGTGAGAATGTGTGTGTGTGTGTGTGTGTGTGTTATGTGAGAATGTGTGTGTGTGTGTGTGTTATGTGAGAATGTGTGTGTGTGTGTGTGTGTGTTATGTGAGAATGTGTGTGTGTGTGTGTGTTATGTGAGAATGTGTGTGTGTGTGTGTGTGTGTTATGTGAGAATGTGTGTGTGTGTGTGTGTGTTCCTGCTGATCAAAGGGTCATATAACATAAAAGCAGGAGGAACATCCTTGGTCATAAAGAGGGTAGTCTCCCCCACACCCTGGATAACACAGTGAAGTTTACCAACATCAAACAGACCTTCACCAGGATGTGCCTGTGATAAAAAACACTACCGCCCCCCCACCCAGAATCTTAAGAATCTGGGTGGGGGAGGACAGAAAGAATTCCTTAATACAATGTACAAATGATAAACATAACAATGACAAACATTTAACAATTCACTTTAACAGTATGTACATGTCATATTAAAATAAAATTTATTCTTTTAAAGATTTTTTTTTAAATTAATACAGTATTTTATATTATTTGACTTTTAATCTGAAGAATGTTGTGAAAACCTGAACATTGGTCTAGTACACCTCACGACTCTCCCTGTTTGCTGCTTTCATGTAAATATGCCGTCGGCCTTCATTAAGCTGTATCATCTAAACATGAATCATCTTTAATAAACTCCTGGAGCAGATGTTTCTCTGTAAACAAACAGCGGTGCACGGAAGCTTGTTTTCCTTCATGTCGGACTTTGTTCATCAGCTGCTTTGATGAAGGACGCGCGACAGTTTTTCCCAGTAAAAGTTTTAATGGTGATCACAGGAACAACTGCTGTTTTCTTCCACCACACCTGAGTTCACCTGTTGTAAGAGGCTCCGCCTCTTTGCTGTTCTCGGTGTGTACTTGTTAAAGACTTGTTAAACGGTGGGTTTTGATGCCGTCTGTGGCTCCGTGTTAAATAAACTGATGTTTTGCAGATCAATCAGATGAACGTCATGATCGATCACAGAGCTGTTCTTTATTGGTCCAAGCTGCAGGGACTCCATCAGGGTCCTGATGAGGTGAAAGGTCACGTATGACTGTGCTGATTTATGATTGGCTGGTTATTTTGCTCTGATTTGTTGTTTTTTTCTATAGGACAGCTGTTGTCAGCAGGAAGAGGCGCTGCCGGGTGTTTTTGTAGATGTAATCACAGTTTGGGACGGCGTTCGTCCTCCACGTGTCTGTCCATGGCAGGTTATGAAGGTACGGAGATGTTTAGATGACGTGTGGCCCTCTCTGCGGCCGTTAGCAGAGGTTGTCGAGTTGTTGAATCAATAAGCAGAGTGAGACACAGAAAAGCCTCGGTGTTGATTGCAGCCTGGAGGCAAGATGCACGTCTTCCTGCGAGCACGCAGGTGAACACTCCTCTGCATTTCCTTCTTTCTCTGCAGTTTTACTTTCACTCTTTTCTTTTACATTTCTTTTATATTTCCAATTTTTCTTCATTCTTCATTTAACAGACTTTGTTCTTCTGCAGCATCATTTTGAGGAAGATGTTTCTGTTGGTCCTCAAAGATTTTAACTTTCATGGATGTTTCAGCTGTGTGATGACGACAGGCCTCACCTACCCATCAAGGGCTCATCGCTCAATTTTTTATTCGTGTCCGAGTCTCTGAAACGGTGCTGCGTATAAAAATGTCTGTAACTGCTGAACATTTGTGTTAAAGCTCTGAAGCTGAAGGTCTGAACTTTAATCACATCCTGAGTGTAAAAGCTGTCCACACATTCACGGCTCTGACTGCACTTACAGTCCTGAGTTTAATTTGCAAGACTCTATAAATCCTTTTATTTATTTGACTATAATAAATATACATTCCTCTGTCATCAGTACAGCTACATGTTGTTTAACTCGTTTAAATAAATAGTGACATGGTAATAAATATAGAATTTTGTATCCTAACAAGTTTGACTCTGAATCATGAGACATTTCAACTGATGTGTAATGTGTTTAAGTTCATTCTGAACAGGCGGCTGATGTTTAAATACTGTAGTCTGTATCTATCAGATGTAAAGCAGGTGTAAATACAAAATGCAAATGAGCAGCTAACAGGAAACAGATTATAGAGGAGGAACATGGAGGCGTGCCGTCGATGGTTAGGTCTCAGATTAGAAAGCAAATTTTTTGTTTAGTCAAACAAGAATGCAAAGAGTCAGATGTGCTGCAGTTTGTGCCGCTTTGCATGAGAGCAGCAACAAACAGCAGGACTTTATCAAGGTCACCGGCTCCAGGTGGGTCACAGCCAGTGTTGGGAAGGTTACTTTTAAAATGTATTCCATTACAGATTACAGATTACAGATTACATGCCCCAAAATGTATTCTGTAACATATTCTGAATACTTTGGATTACTTAATATATTATCATGCTGTTTACAACTACATGAATGTACTATTGCTGTGATTTATTACTGTTACTGAAGGTCCGCGGCTCCGAACCGTAGTAAAGGGACCTCTGGATAATACGGTGGGTTCTGTGTCGGCTCGTAGCCGAAAACTAGCTTTACTTTGTTGTCTGGGTCAACTTTGCTAGCAGAGACAGAGAGAGGCGTTGAAAGGCTGCTCCAACAGAACTTATTGTTTCAGAGGAAAACACGAACACGGTGTACAGTCGAGTCTTAATAGCTTACTTACAACTGGGCTCGTCAGGCTCTCTTCTTGGCTGCAGTGGTTATTATTATATTTACATGCTTCCAGCTCCCGTTTCTGTTCGATGACAGCTCGTACTTTTCCTTTTTCTCCCTCCCTCGCTCACAGACACATAACGTGTATGGCAGTCCATTCTCCCTGCAGCACGGACTACACTGCCTATGATGCTACATTCTTTAGAGCTATACCTGTAGCATTCTGCCTGTTAGCTTAGCACAACAACAACAAAAAGCCCTCTCTCACCCAGGAAACACGCAGAGAGAGAGCGTCACCCTGTAACCATGGCAACCGTAACGCTGCCGCCTGGAACAGCAGAACGTAGCTGTCAAACAAAACCCAAACAGTCCTGACCCGCCACAATATGAAACAGGGAAGTACCGCCGTGTAATCCATTTATGTCAACAAAGTAACTGTATTCTAAATACCAGCTTTTTAAACGGTAACTGTAACGGAATACAGTTACTCATATTTTGTATTTTAAATACGTAACGGCGGTACATGTATTCCGTTACTCCCCAACACTGGTCACAGCAGTGCTGAAGGGAAACGGGCCTGTCAGCAATAAAAAGTTGAGGACTACAAACCAATCTACAGAGGCGCTCAAACGTTCCACGCACCTCGAACGCATCAACCGGTCTGATTAATGTGGTCCTTTCTGATTGGCTGTCGTCCAGGAAGTAGGAGTCGGCGCTTACTTGACGTTCATGTCTGACACTGAGGAGAAACAGGCTGATTTGTGGTGCTGAGCTCGGTCGAAGCTCGCGGAGGGTTTTGGGGAGAATGGAGATCCAAGCGGTGCGGCTCGCTTTTATCTTCTTCACCGCCGCAGTGACTGCGCAGCTGCAGCAGCAGGAGGAGGATGAGGATGGAGGATGGTGAGCTACACTCTGCTTCAGCCTGACACGTTTGCATAAAACTCATTCAAACCAACCCTCGCTGTAGTTTCAACCAGACTCCGTTCAAAAATCTGTGAAGTTAACAGCTGTGTCCACGAGGAGCGATTTCAGTGGCACTGATGACGTCATAAGTTTCATGCAGAATGAGCCTGGTCAGACACGATTATGACTACGATAATATAACCGTATTAAACTGTCCGCGTGCTCCTAAAAACGTCATATGGCAGCTGATTTTGTCCTCGCACAGATAAATAAATAAAATAATTTCATGTTATTTTTATTATTGTTTAATAAAATATAAAAGCACAATTTCAGATTTTCCCATCTTAGCTTCCTGCAGCACTTCAGCAGATCCGAGGGTGGAAATTAAAACGAGAACATCATTTTATCATTTAAAGATAAACTCTGGATTCAGATTAGTGAGCTGCTGAGAGGCTGCAGTTCACCCAACGTCCAGGAGAGGCAGCAGTGAGTCAGTCCCATAGACTCCCAGGTTAAAACTCTCCAGCAGAAATAAACATGTTTGCAGCCTGTAGATAAATCGCTTCTTGATAACACCTGTGTTTATAACTCACCTATTTAAAGTTTGCATTATTAGGGGCGTGGCTTCTGTGACTGACACGTGGATGGAGACACAGGTGTTTGTGCTGTTGGAGCATTTTGAATGACATCATGTGACCAATAACATGGCTGCTATGAGGTCTCCCTCCTCCTCGCATCCTGGAGGTCATCAGCTCGAATGTGACATGAATGTTGGGTTTTTAAGGTGGAACGAGGGAGACGGATTTAAATGACTGAGGAGCTGCTGTTGAAGCGTGTAAGCAGCTCCACAGGTGAGCTTTGCTCTTACCTGTGCGCCTCGCTCTGCTCAGGTTCTCGGCCTCAGACGTCGGGTCTCAGGATGAAGGTCGGTGTAACATCGACGTGCTGGACGGCTCGTCGCTCTCGTACCAGCAGTTCATGGAGAGGTGCGTGAGTCAGCTGCTGCTTCTCAGCAGACAGTCACTGATGACATCACCGTGTAAACAGCAGCACTAACCTTCAGCTGTGCTTCCTGCAGGTACGCGTACAGCAGGCCGGTCATCCTCAGAGGCCTCACTGACAACACCGTACGTATTGAAAACAGACTTCTTATCTACATGTGAGCGTCACATGACTGAGCTGCAGGCAGGTGAACAGGTTGAAAGGTCACGCTGGATCTCCGTTTCAGAAATTCAGGCTTCTGTGCTCCAAGTGGAGCTTACTGAGAGAGTACGGCGCCCGCAGAGTGAGGCTCAGCACGGCCAACACCTACTCCTACAGGAAAGGTACGCCCGTCTCACCTGTGCGGCCTCACAGACACACCTGTTCACTTCCTGCTCCTGACTGTGCTGATGTGTTTCAGTGGACGTTCCCTTCCAGGAGTACGTGGACGAGTTTCTGAGGCCTCAGTCTGCGGACGCCCTCGGCAGCGGTGAGTCTTAAAGCCGCCGCTGGGACGGCGTTCAGGAAACGCTGTCGTTTGGTTTCTTGTTTCTGGCTTTGCTTTGTTAAACTTGTTGTTTTGTTTTCTCTCATTTCATTTATTCAAGTTTTTTAGGTTTCGTCATTTTTTGTTTAATTCTAAACATTTTTGGTCACTTTTTAAAAAAAAAAAAAAGATTTTCTTATTAGTTTATTCATATTTTTTGGTTTTAATTGTTTGTATTTCCTCTTATTTAGTGACGTCTTCCTTTTATTTATTTAGTTTTAAAACTTATTTCACTTCATTTATTTATTTTATTTAGTCTGAATTTTCTGTCAGACTTTGTTTATTTTAAATGTTTTCTACTTTTAATATTTTGCTTTTATTAACATGTTTTGTTTTCATTCATGATTAAAACGTATTTTGTTGTTTTCCTTATTAATCTGTTTCCGTCTGTTTTCTGCTGTGAGATTTATTGAATGATGTTCGACTTTCCTGCAGACACGCTGTATTTTTTCGGGGACAATAACTTCACCGAGTGGCAGAGTCTCTTCGAGCACTACGAGTCTCCGCCGTACGTCCTGCCGCTCACCAGCGGAGCGTACAGCTTCGGCATCGCAGGTCAGAGAGCAGCAGACGAACGAGGAATGACATAAAATCAAGAGAAGGAAAAAGATGTGATAAAGCTGACAGGAGTCGTGTGATACAGAATTCTCTGCATTACTGTGAAAATTCTTTTAAAATGAAAGAAATCTCTGAAATATCCGAGAGTGGAATCCAGGGTTTTAATAGTTTTGCAATTTTCATTAGTTTTTATTTTTATTTAGTTTTGACTTCAGATTTTCAATTTTATATCAGTTTTAATTAGTTTTTACCAATTGTTTGCTAGTTTAGTTTAGTTTTTATTTTTTTTGAAAATCCTTAGTTTCAGTTTAGTTTTGATTAGTTTCAGTTATAGTTTTAGTTGTGTTTGCAATAATTAAGTGTAACAAAATCCCAGTTTCATCATATCAGTCATTCTGCTCATCCTTGGGTATGTTGCTATTCCAGCTACCATACTGCACCCTGGACAGGTCGCCTGTCTGTCGCAGGGCTAACACGCAGAGACAGACAACTCACATTCCCACCTATGGGTTCTTTAAATAAATAAATAAAGGCAGATGAACAACCATTGATACCAGGCAACTATAAAATGTATATCTTGGCCCCAATGAGACTATTAACTCTCGCAGCACCGGGTGTTCGTAATTTTGGTTCAAGTGAATTGATAAACTTTTTGAAGGTAATTGACTCACACAGTTGTGTAGATATCCCCGTCCTGTTGTCTCGGGATGCATCACGCTGCCTTGCCTGGGGTTAGCTTCTGTTTTCTGGGGATGAGGGTTGAGTGTGCTCCCTTACCTTCTCAAGCTAAGCTAGGTTAGCCTTCTTGTGTGAGCTTTTCAAGTGCACTTTAAGGTTTGTGGGATTTTTTCCCCTTTAGAAATGTCCCTCATAATTTGTCTGTTTCCACTACAAGACACTTGCTTTATCCAAAACACAGTCATATTCAAAGTTATAGTCAGTTTCTGACATGATTCTGCGCGTGGACGGAGCAGCAACACAGACGACTCGACTAACGTGCTGCCACCTGCTGGCATAATGAGACACAGCAAGAAAAAAATCTGGAAACTAAACTTCATTTTCACCCTTGACTCTTGTATGACACGCACACATCAATGAAAACTAAACACATTTTTACTATAAATTCAGTTAATTTTAGTTAGTTTTCCTTTTTTTGTTTTTATTTTTATTTCCGTTAACGAAAATGTTTTTTCACTCCTAGTTTTCGTTAACGATAATAACCTTGGTGGAATCCAAACTGTAGCTCCGCTTTCTTCTTCTTCAGGTCCTGGAACAGGAGTCCCCTTCCACTGGCACGGCCCGGGATACTCCGAGGTCATCTATGGAAGGAAGGTGGGAGGAATCCAGCTGCTTAATTAAACTAATTAAAGAGGCTCTGTGTGGGGAGGGGAGGGGCTTTGTGGCCATGTGGCGCCCTCTGGTGGATCTCAGCCTTTCAGAGCTGGATTTCCAGTAACGGAGTGGATGAGTTGTGGTTGTGTAAATGCTTGCTTAAATCTGCGGGTCATGTGGCAGCATCTCAACGTCAGATTTTCAAAATAAAACTGCTTCCTCACAGAGTGATGTGTTTCCTGTTAACCTCTGAATAACTCCTCCCACAGCGGTGGTTCCTCTACCCGCCCGATCAGGAGCCTCACTTCCACCCGAACCGCACCACCCTGTCCTGGGTCACAGAAACGTACCCCAACCTGCTGGAGGACGAGGCCCCGCTGGAGTGCACCATCCGACCTGGAGAGGTAACGCCGCCCAACCTGCTCACGACTCGCCCCGAGCACACACAGCAGGGTCGCCGTTTCAGTAAAAACACGAAAGTTAGTTCATGTGTGTAAAGTAAAAAGCTTTGTCTGGACTCTGACCCCAGACGCCGGCGAACTAAGCAGTGACCCGTTCAGAACGCCACAGATAAACAGCTGATTTAAGCAAAGCTTCAGATGTGAGATCAGTGATGCTCAGGCTGTTTCCTTATTTGGACATTTAATTACACCTCATGCTTCTGAAGCTTTCAGCCATCCTGGAGGTTTTCCAGCCCCCGACGGGAGACCGGCTCTGAACGAAGCCCTCAGAGCGCTGCCCGTTACTCTGAATGACCGGATCGTGAGCGCAGCGCTAACGGTGCGTTTCTCCATGTTTGTCTCCAGGTGCTGTATTTCCCCGACCGTTGGTGGCACGCCACTCTAAACCTGGACACGAGCGTCTTCATCTCCACCTTCCTGGGCTGAGCTCTCAGGACGTCTTTAAGGATTTCCTGGAACATTTTAAGAAAACTGACTCACGGAGGGATTCAACCACAAAGAACAGATTTGTGTCATTTTAGGATGTCTGCAGTGATGTGGGTCTAATTCTGCAGACCTCACAGATTACTTTTATTGTAGCAGGTTGTTGTGACGTTGACCATCACGCTCTGTTTCTGCACTGCAGGGTCCGTGTGCTGCAACAGGTTTTACTTGAAATCAAATGCAAACATCTTTTCATTTTTTGATGAGATTTGATTTTCTGTCATGTTAACTTTTTTACGGCGACCCTGAGGGGTCACGGAGAAGCAATAAAGTCCTTACAATCCTGGGAATTAAACCAAGGAACTAAACTTTTTTTAATGTTTAAATGTTTTTATTCCGAACATCTGAACAAACTGTAACGTGACTCCAACACTGAGACCTCCGACCCTCCGGCTGCCTCTAACGGTCGGGGAAGCACTCGGGAAAAATTTCTTCCAAAATGCAAAAAGCATGTGACAGCTGTGAAATCTCCACATCTGGAGCCAAAAAGCCAACATGGATGCAGCCAAAACGCTAATACAGAGGCCCCAATGTGGGCGGAGTCAGTAATCATTTCCATCTTTTATATACAGTCTCAATGTGCCCATTTATTTTATTCATGCAAAACCTTTAATATGTTTGGCCCCTGCAGGCCTCCGTAGGTGTCTGCGTCTCACCGGGGGGAAAAAAAAGAGCTGAGGTTGAAGATGTGAGTGTTTCTTTTTTCTCATTTTGTCTTTTTAGCTGGTTGTGGATCGTTTGTGGTCACTGAGCGAGACGAGCACGAATAACTGAGGCTGAAATACAAAAACATGAAAGATTTATTCACATTTATTTCTACTGAACATCGGCAGGTTGATCAGTTTTCCTGTACAGACGTCGCATCACCTGAAAATCGGCTCCCACTAAACAAACACGCAGGTTTAACTTGATTGATCTGAAGCAGAAACAATAAAATAAAAACATCGAGGATGAAACGAGTGAAAACCGGCCGGCGTACAGAATACCAAGCGTGCTGCGATGTCTCGTGTTTGCTCCGGGTGTCCGTGAACGCAGCGCTGGCCTGACAAACAGGACTCTCCAGTTTTGTCTCAAACATTAAAGATCTACAGCCGAAGCGCTCGGAGCGGCGACGCGGGCGCGAACCAGTAAAACCAGAGTTTAACCTGCGATGTTTACACCTTCAGCAGCGTACAGTCATAAAGAACGTGTCGGCTCAGCGCCCTCTCCTACGTCCTTTTTCCAGAGATCTGATTGGCTGGCGAGTGATGATTTCACACCTGTTGATCTCTTTTCTCGCGTCGCAGCCTCTGATTGTTGTGCAGCAGCGTGATTGTGGTCATGTGGTTCTCAGACTGCTACGCCATCAGCGCAGGGCGTCGTTTTCAGTCTGTATTTAATCAGATTAGAGCAGAAGTGGTGGGTTTGTTTCTGCTCATTAACTGGACTCGACAGCAGCTTCCTTTCATTTCTCCCGGACTTTCGCCCACTTAGCTCAAAAAACATCTGCAGTTTAAACGTTTTGGCTCACGGGGATTAGCGCGCACACCGAACGTCATGTTTAATACAAACATCCAGCACCGGAACAGGACACACGTGACAGGAAATAAGGAGAAGCTGATTGGCCCGTTGACCTCACGCAGCAGCTGTCTTTACCTTTCAGAATAAAAGCTCCCAGAGTGACGGCTGCTGCGACTGGGATGTTTAAAATAAAGCTGAATTGAACAAACTGCATCAGTAGTCCTCCACCCATCCGTTCTCCAAAATAAAAGCATCGATGACTTCCTTCATGGCCAGGTTTGGGATGAGCTGATCTTGGGTGAGCGGCGTGCGCGTCACTGGATCAAAATGTCCGACTCTCTGTGGGAACAGAGGAGAGAGCCGTGCGTCCTGTCGTCATCACTACAGACTTTAGTTAAACTTCATTCGCTGGTAAAATCAGGATTTGATGAGTTTTTCGTGCTGAAAGTGAGTCAATGAAAACACGTGAGCGAGTTTTTTACCTGCAGGTGCTCCTCGATGTCTTTGCGGTCGTAGGTGATGCCGCTGGGAGTAATGCACGGCTCCCTCATCAACTCAAAGCTGATCTTTCCACACAGGAAGTCTGGGATCTCACGCTTCTGTCAAACACCAAAACAAACTCATTTGTCCTAAACCGGCTCGTTGTATGAGGACAACACGGCGGACCATCACTGACCTTCCTCTTTTCATCGACCTGACAGAACAGCTCCTCCAGGTCCGACAGGTATTTGTCCTGCAGATAAATAAATAATATAAATCTGAATGTTTGCTGGCAGCGTTTCAGCTTTAATGTCCATCAGGACGCTCCTGATGTCACTGAGGAGAATTTCACAATAAAAGCCTACGTGTTTGGTGTGGATCTCGTTGAGGCGTTGACGGACTCTGCTGTCGTCGGATTTTTCCTCTTGCTTCTGTCTGCAGCGCTCCAGTTCTCTGAGGATCAGACCACACAGACAGACACACTTTACTCCAGGAGCCCTCGTTACAGCGACCAAACGGCCGGCGGCTCGTTTCTCTCGGGCCCTGCCTCTTTTTCTCGGCGTGGATGAGTTTGGTGAGATAGGCCTGCAGCTCGCTCTCCTGGTTGATCCTCCTCTCCTCCATGCTGTTCCAGCGCTTCTTCTTAGCGATGCGCAGCGCGCTCGGGATGTCGTCGCCAAAGTTCAGCCGCTGCTCTTTTGCCAGGTTATAAGCTGGAGAAGGAAACAAAGAGGTTTTAATGCAGATTCTCAGAATGATTTGCTGAGACTGCAGATAATGAGAGGAGCATTACTGTGAAAATGTTTGCAGACTCGCTTTCTTCATTTCTGAAAAAGAAGCCGGCGTGATCTAAAGCCGTACCTTTCTGCAGGTTGCCGATGGCCTCGTCGTAGTTTTCCATCTCCAGGTGACACTGTCCCATGAAGAAATGTGCTTTGACCGACTGGCTGTCGAGCTCCAGAGCCTGCCTGCAGTCTGCCAGAGCTTTGTCGTACTGCTGCAGCTTCACGTAGCACAGCGCTCTGTTGGTGTAGTACGCCGGGATGGAGGGACTGTGGCTCTGATGGAGAGCAGACACACGGAGGAGGCGGCACTGATCAGACCTCGATTTCGCAGAGAAAATCATGGAAGTCGTGAAAAGTGTGTTTATATGAAAATGAGCAGAGGGAGGAAGGCGAGCACGCTCCCCATCACCTTACTATGGCTTTGGTGTAGCAGGCTGCGGCCTCCAGGTACTTGCGGCTCAGGAACAGACGGTTTCCCTGCTCCTTCAACTCCTGAGCCGACACCGAGGCATCCTTCTCCGGACTTTCGGACATTTTGTCACCCGAGCTGGCTGCACCACCAGCAGCTGCTGCTTCGCTTTGCTTCCCTATCCTGACACTGGGATCCAACAGGAGGAAGAGGAAACTGGAGGGGAAAGATCCAGAGAGTGAGTCCGTGTGAGAGGACGTTTGGTACCTTTACCTGGCAGGAGCTGGATCCTAATGAACAGCATCCTGTCCTGACTGGACGATGAGATCAGACTTTGATTACACAATCAGGATATTATTGACTACATTGCTCAGTTGCAGACAGGAAAGGACTGCAGAGGGTCATCAACACAGCCCAGAAGATCACTGGCTGCTCTCTGCCCAGTCTGGAGGCCATTGCAAACTCCCGATACCTCAGCAGAGCTGGCAATATCATTAAGGACTACTCTCACCCCAGTAATCAACTGTTTGAACTGTTACCGTCAGGCCGACGGTACAGGTCACATAAAACCAGGACAAACAGATTCAGGGATAGCTTCTTTCCCAGAGCTGTCACCGCAGTAAATAAGCACAAAACAATTAAACCTGCTTAACTATACTTGCCATTGTCACTATATTATGCTGCTATCCTGTATATATTGTACTTATTATTGTCTGAGTACTACGGTTGTTTTATTGTACTTTTTATATTTTACATTTATATTTATTTTGCACCAAGGGAGTGGCACTCCAATTTCGTTGTACTTTGTACAATGACAATAAAGGCTATTCTATTCTATTCTATTCTATTCTACATGCAACAATGCTGTAACTTTGATTACTGAGTTTGTGCAGGTAAACAAAACTACACGTAGCTGTGATCCTACCATGTCAGTTTGAGTGCATTTATTAGTTCTTACTGCGCGTCACCACAGACACTGAAAACATGACTAACCCGTTTTTCACGGAGCTCTGAGCTCTCACCGCCCACACAGCATACAGGAGGAAATGCTAATGTGAAGCTAGCCCTAGCATGCTAATGTCAATATGTTTCTTTCCCTCTTTTTCTGACCTGGTTCTTCAGATCTTTGGTCTCCACCCACGCTGTTTAATTAAAACGGGGCTATAAAGCTAATCAACGAAGTCTGCTATCAGCCAGCACAGCTAGCTGTAGCAGATGCGACACACACACCCAGCTAGCTAAAAGCGTACCTGAGCGTCACGGCTACACACCTGAGGAGGCTGAAAACCACCTGGACCTCGAAGGGCTCACGCTTCCTTTGTGACGTGTAAATATGTCGTTTTTATATAAAATACAACGCCAAGATAAAGCCCACAGCTACGAGCTGCCAACAGATGTTTTGGTTTGGACGTGATGAAAAACGCGTCATCACGTCCGGAAGTGGGTTTTGGGACAGAAAGTACCTTAAAATATTTCGCATTTTAATATTTTTTCTCTCTGAAAGTAATTTATTAATATATTTAGGGACAGTAATGAGTACGTGACAAACAAAACAAACTCGGCGCCGTTTATTCTGCAAATATGTCAATAAATATATGTTTAAATTATTAAGAAAAGTCACATTACAGCCGTGTTGTACTGGGGCGGGAATCGGAACGCTGCCAAACTCGCCTTCGAATCACTCGAGTTTTAAGATTTATTGATCATCAAAGTAATTCAGTGACACATGTCAGTAAGTCAAATGGTGCATATAAAGAAGAACCTCCTCATAACTAATTCGGTCTTGTTAATTCTACAAATATGTAAAAATAAAGGTTACAATACGCGTTAAAGCCATAACGTGCTGATTATGGGTTCTCAGTCCCGTTTTAAGATTACTTAGTGACAGAAATAATCGATTAAGCTCTACATTAATGCATATATAATAATAAGAAATGGCTCATAACGTATTCGGCACATTTAGTTTTAAATATATATTGATAAATAAGGGTTAAAAAATAAAATCAAAGTGATTGTACAGCAAAGATGTACTAGGAAGAGTTGATCCAGAGCTTTCCTGGGAATCAGTGGATTTTAAAATATTGTGGTGTCAAAGGTGATACAGTGATGGGTGTTAGTACACTCACGAATGATAAAAAAGAACTCTAGATTATTCTGTGTATTTAATTCTCCACACTGTAAAGGGCCGTGCAACTGTTTATTGTGAAATACTGCATTAAAAGACTTTTCTGCTGATTGCGTCTCAAAAAATGAAAAAACCAAGATGCGAAAATTTTCAAATGTTTATTTCCTTCAGTTCACCCGCATATTTTTTCTATTGTTATTTACATTCATACCGCTATGCATACAGTATATAAACTTTATATTAAAGTAGCTACTGAGCGAACAGAATACGGAGTAAAAGTCAACCTGAACGTTTAAAAAGCGTCAGTGTAACACTAACCACAGAATGCATACACGTCTATTTTCACCCTGCTATCAGAGAAGCTGCAGATAAAGAGATCGACTTGTTTTTCTGAAGCATAAAGACAGCTTTCAAACATTTGCATAGTTTTCATTCTGTCGACACGATGGTAGTTTTAAATCCACGAGAATAAAACTGTTTCCTACACGTCCTTCAAAATAAAAGAGACTCCAGCATACAGTTGATAAAGTGCTAATGCTTCACACAGCAGCTCTGCGCTGTGACTCTACAACACAACATTCAAACATCACGCGGACACCACGTCATCTCCACGGCTACCCTCCAATCACGTGTCAGTGGTTGCAGCAAAGACAGCGTGGACCTGAACACGCTCTGATGTGACGGATAAAGTGCATCGTGTGATTTCTGCTCTAAATGTGGTGTTTCTGGGGGGCGGCTCCGGGTTCACTTCTCTGCGGCTCCTAAGGCAGAAGTCAAAGTGTCTTTACAGACACCTGGGCTGGGAGACACCTGCAAGAGCTCATCCAATCAGAGTTGGGCAAAAAAACAAAAACGTGTTACTTTAGACTAAACTCTGTGCAACTATGAGGTCAGAGCAGATGAAACTGGTCTGCTGGACGTTTCTTCCTGCTAAACAGGAGTTTTTCCTTCCCACTGTCGCCAAAGTCCTTGCTCATCTGATTGTTGGAGTTTTCTCTGTATTATTGTAGCGTCTCTACCTTACGATACAAAGTACCTGGTGGTGGCTGTTGTTATGTAGATAAAATTGAAACCAAATTTCCGACCTTCACTTTCAGATGTTAGGCAGGATTCACACGGAGGTGTTTCGAGCTTCACCTGGTGTCAGCCAATCAAGTCATGCTTATGCAAATACTCCAGTGCTGCCACTAGCCAATGAAATCACAATATGGAAATCCTGAGGGAGCAGCATCAACATGCTGGAGTCAAAGCAGAGAGCAATCAGGAGCTCCACCTTCAAGTGTTGGAGCAGCGTGCAGGTGTGAACCCCGCCTTACAGGTGAACATTCACAGGTTGATCGTGACCGCTTTACTTGTCGCAAGTGCTTTAAAACTCATAAACATAGTGTCAGTTTGTAGTGATAAAAGGGAAGGTATTAAATAGCATTTCACACTGAGACGATTTCCTGCAATAATCCAGAAGAAGAAGAAGAAAAGGTTACAGCGTGCTTTTATGTTGAAGGAGCTGCGACGGCACTAACTTCCAGACTGGCTTAAAAGAAGAAGCTTCATCCCTGCAGAGGGAAACTGGCACTCATGCAGCTTCTCCCTTTGCTACAGGAACAGCACAGCTCACAGACAGAAGTGCTGCCCCTCTGCAGGCTTACAGAAGCTGGCCAATGAGAAACAAGTGGCTGTAAAGGCAGCAGGGCCTTGAAGGGACAGAAACTAAAACGGCTGCACGAAGAGTCAGCAGCAGATAAAGAAGGTCCAAGATTAAAACTATGGAGGCAGAAATGAGCAGGAGACATTTAAAGATTGTGAAGAGACAATGCTTCAACCTCTGAAATAATAAATAACACCGATCGATCGGACAGGCTACAGAAACGCCCACTGAAGTCAGGAGGGACACCTGCTCCTCTGTGGTTCATCCCTGGCTGCTCCAGATGTGAAGCTACGTAAATGTTTAAAGTAAAGAATAAAAAAACAAGTCTGTGGATGAATGATTGCAATTAGTCTGTAGAGTAAAGAGTAAATACTCATCCTTTTACCAAATGTGAACCAGCCAATGGGAGGGCTGCTTTCATTTCAAACCAACAGATGGAATTAACAGCAACATGATGTCTGAACCTTTGGAACATCTGTTCCACATCTGTAAGAAAGAGAAACCGAATCATTGAGCTGTCACGTCGCTGTGTGACGCGTCGCCATCTCTGTTCATGTCATCCAATCAGACGTGGCGTGTTATTCTGGTGATGACAGATGATGTGTGAACTCTGGTCCTTAAACAGTTCGTAGAAAATGAATTTCATCTTAATTAGATTCAGTTTAAAGTAATCTCAGACTGGTTTAAACTTAGATTTAAGGAGAATTAAAGTGTTTTCTGACCCTGTTTTCTTTCAGCCTCACTTTGATAACTTCTGCCGATGAGGAGCTCTGACTCTAACAGACTCGGTGTCCGTGGGAAATAACCCTTTTCTCTATCAAGGCAGCGGTCCGATGAGTTCCTGTGTCCATCGACACATCGTCATAGCGGCCGAGGCCGGTGCAGACCTGCTGTCTCGGGGCTCAGAGCCGGACTGTGCGTCGCCTTCGAGGGGCTCCAGTTCCCCAGAGAGGCCTGGACGGCCTTCCGGTGAGCCAGTCTGTGCGTGATGGAGAAGCCAGCGTTCCCCTCCAGCTGAGACAAAACCACAAGCACCTGTCTGAGAGACAAACACAGCCCGAGTCACAGGTGTACCAACATTCTCCGCCCCTTTATTTTCTCAGAGCGAGGAAATCAAACATTAACACATAATTGAGTTGTGACTATTTCCCGACAGAGTCAGATCCACAGGTTTGTGGGCGGTGGCGTGTGTCTCAGTGCGTCCCACTACAAACAGGTCTCAGCTGGGATTTAAGTGTGTATGAAGTACGGCGGCGTTTTGAAAGTTGTGCTGAAATGTCGCGGCGTTCCCGGGTGGGAGTGTGCGGCTCGGCGTGCGGCGCACCTGTGCAGAGGAGGGATGCTGTCGATGGTCTTCAGGCTGCTGCGCGTCGACACCACGTTGAAGCTGTCGCTGCAGTCGCAGGACACGTGCAGGTGATGCCTCGGGTGCCTGTTCTCCACCATGACGATAAGCCCCGCCCAGCCGTGGGTCAGGTAGTAACAGGTCATCCCCTCCCGACCCTGACACACAACAGTGATTCTCCATCACAGGTCAAAGTTTAAAGCAATGAAAGAGACTTCCTGTTAATGTGGATGTTGTTTAATGATGAATGAAGCAGATGTGAAATTGTTAGCGATGAAATGAAGACGAGAGATTTAAGAATTTAAGAGCTCATAAATACTGAATCAACTCTGCACGTCTGGATGAGTTACCGTCTTTGAGGACGTCAGACGTGACAAACGTGTTTCAAAGCTCTCAGACTCTCTCACCTCGTGCCGCTCGCCTTTGGTTTCTGCCAGCTGGATGATGGCGTCAGCGATGGTGGTGCTGGAGGCCGTCACTTGCTCCACCATCACCAGTCTGGAGCTGTAGACCGCCAGCACGTAGCCAGGCGCCTCCGACCTGCCGCAGCTCACTGAAACAGCACAACAGCGGCTCACTGATGACGGTGTAACAGCTGCTGCGACGCTTCAGGTACACCTGAGTCAGTTTTCCCCTGAGTCAGTTCCCCTGAGTCAGTTTCCCCCTGAGTCAGTTTCCCCCTGAGTCAGTTTCTCCCTGAGTCAGTTTCCCCCTGAGTCAGTTCCTCCCTGAGTCAGTTTCCCCCTGAGTCAGTCCCGTCAGTTTCCCCCTGAGTCAGTTTCTCCCTGAGTCAGTTTCCCCCTGAGTCAGTTCCTCCCTGAGTCAGTTCCTCCCTGAGTCAGTTCCTCCCTGAGTCAGTTTCCCCCTGAGTCAGTCCCGTCAGTTTCCCCCTGAGTCAGTTTCTCCCTGAGTCAGTTCCTCCCTGAGTCAGTTCCTCCCTGAGTCAGTTTCCCCCTGACCTCTTTTGAACTCTTTAATGACTTCATGCAGTATTTATATGGAGCTGGATGCTCTGCACTGAGGGGCTAAAATTCAGTGCAGGAGCCACAAAACTTTCAGGGCTGGAAAACAGATTTAAGCTCTGCAAACCAACTTCACGTCCACTCCATGGTGCAGTCTGCTTTTTGTTCAGCAGCCGAACCCCAGAACTTTAAAAAGTGCATTCTGGGTAAACTTTCAGGGCTTTAACCAGCATGTGGGGGATGTGTGTCTGCTCAGAACCAGTTGAAGCTCCATTTAAACTACATTTTCTACCAGGATCATCTTCTAGCTCCGACTCCTTTGGAGTAAAAACACTTTTTAAAGCAGACATATTTTGACACTCGGTGCAGGTTGTGGCTGCAAACTATGGAATCATCATGCAGATTGAGTGCTCGTGTCCTTACCTCCGCCCTCGGTGATGCAGCTGTGCCAGTGGTTAAAGGCGCAGCAGAGGACGGCGTACTCGCCCGGCTCCAGCATGACATCGCAGCCCACGAACCTCCTCACCGAGCGGCGGCTGTGAGCCAGCAGGCGGCCCAGCGTCAGCGTGCCGGCGCTGTCGTAGGCGACCCGAAACACCAGCACGCACAGATCCAGCAGGTGGCTCTCTGCCGTGTCCCAGCGCCTGAAACACGACTCTTTTATTTCACCATCTTTACTTCGTCGCTGACGTTTGTTTATCTTTACTTACTTTTCTCATCTGCTTTTAATTGTTTTTGTGAAACATGTTTAATTTATTTCTGATACTTAACCTGTTTTTTCCTGTTTATTTACTTTCTGCTTTTGTTTGTACATTTTTATATTCATTAGTTTTTTTCTCTGTGCATCTCAAAAGCACAAATGAACACAGATCAGATGGACTCATGTAGGTACAGACTGGAGGCGTTTCAGCCAGCGTCGTCTCTCCTACGGGCGAGCTGGCCTCTGCGGTGCTCAGGTGACAGCGGTGACGTTACGAAAAGCCGCACAGCTGCGCGTCCTACCTGCTGCCCTGCTGGAATAAAGCCAGCTCCACAGCCGTCCTCTCCAGCACCGTGATCGACACCACCGACACGGGGACGTCGGCGGCTCGGGGGAAAACGCCGGGGACTCGAACCTCCTGCCAGTCGGAGTGAATCTTACAGATGTCCACGGAGTCAAAGTACCTGACAGGAGAGAACAGCGAGTCTGTTTCTGTTCAGCGTTTTGATGCTTTTCTTTACTCTGCAGAGTAAAGAGCCTTTAGCATTTACAGTCACAGATCATACAAAGCAACGCACAGGGTAGAGAGAGCAGGAGGGCACCTGGTGGATGTTAACACTTTATATTCTGTCATTCGTCATAAATGAACTCTTTGTTTTTCCCACTTTACATCTGAGTCAAGTTTTCTTTTGTTTTTAGGTCTTCCTGCTCAGACCGGGAATAAAACTACCGCAGACATCAAAAACACGCTGCTGCCGTCACCTGGTGAAATCCCAGAAGTCCATCCAGAACAGGCCGTCCTCGGCTCGCTGGGCGCACAGCTCCCTCTTCAGCTGCGGAGGCCAGTCTGACCAGTCGTCCGCCCAGGCGCCGGTCCAGGAGAAGCGACCCCACGGGTTCCTCAGCTGCAGTAACCTGACACACACAATGGGATTAACAGGCTCGTTAGCTTAAAGTCAGATTTGGCGAGCCTTTATAACCTGGCTACATCACCATGGTAACTGGTGCCGAACATGTGACCTGGTCTGGAGCAGGTTATGCTCAGATATACGGTTTAAAACCAGCTGGAAGTGCCAGATTTCACTGCTTCCTCCACCTGGTTTCTTCCTGTTAAAAGGGAGTTTTTCCTTCCCACTGTCACCGAGTGCTGGCTCACAGGGTCACATGATTGTTGGGTCGACCTCACAATATAAAGCGCTTTGAAGGGGACTGATGTTGTGATTTGGCGCTGTATGAATAAAATTGAATTGAACAGATTTAGTGTGTCTGCAGCTCCTCGCTTAATAAAAGCTTAAAGACGCGTCATCATTTAGGAACATTTTTAGGAACGTTTAGGAACATTTAGGAACATTTTTAGGAACTTTTAGGAACATTTAGGAACATTTAGGAACATTTAGGAACATTTTTAGGAACATTTTTAGGAACATTTAGGAACATTTTTAGGAACATTTAGGAACATTTAGGAATATTTAGGAACATTTAGGAACATTTAGGAACATTTTTAGGAACGTTTAGGAACATTTAGGAACATTTAGGAACGTTTAGGAACATTTAGGAACGTTTAGGAACATTTTTAGGAACATTTAGGAACATTTTTAGGAACGTTTAGGAACATTTAGGAACGTTTAGGAACATTTTTAGGAACATTTAGGAACGTTTAGGAACATTTAGGAACGTTTAGGAACATTTAGGAATGTTTAGGAACATTTTTAGGAACGTTTAGGAACATTTTTAGGAATATTTAGGAACTTTTAGGAACGTTTAGGAACATTTAGGAACATTTAGGAACATTTTTAGGAACATTTAGGAACATTTTTAGGAACGTTTAGGAACATTTAGGAACGTTTAGGAACATTTAGGAACATTTTTAGGAACGTTTAGGAACATTTAGGAACATTTAGGAACATTTTTAGGAACATTTAGGAACGTTTAGGAACATTTAGGAACATTTTTAGGAACGTTTAGGAACATTTTTAGGAACGTTTAGGAACGTTTAGGAACATTTAGGAACGTTTAGGAACATTTAGGAACATTTAGGAACATTTTTAGGAACATTTAGGAACGTTTAGGAACATTTAGGAACATTTTTAGGAACGTTTAGGAACATTTAGGAACATTTTTAGGAACATTTAGGAACGTTTAGGAACATTTAGGAACGTTTAGGAACAGCTCCTGTTCATCACTGGTTCGTGCACACGCTCAGAGGCGGTTCTACATTTTTCGAGGAGTGCGATGAAGAAGATGCTGATGACTCACAGAGTGATGTGCGGTATGTGTTTCACGTCTCTAAATGTTCACGCTGCTGGTAATCGTGAAACACGTCGGCGCGTCGGCGCCGCTGGGTTAACAAGATGGGTCTGACGCCCACGGAGACATCTCAGAGCTCTTCTTTCAAACTTTTCAAGCGTCTGCAGACTCCGCCTCCAACCCCACCAACAGAAAAACAGCGCTCCTGCATCCGTTTGTGAGTAATCCGCCTCCCGTTCCCTCGAGGGTTTCTCTTGCAGACTCCTGCCGCCTCCTCCTGCGGAGCCTCCTCCCTGTAGCTCGCAGCAGTCGCCGCTGTAGGTTTGAGGAAACATCCTGTATGCGTGTGAATGATGAAGCGGTTAATGGAGCGACGCTGCGAGGAACATTTGTTCTCTGAATGTGTCCTTAAGGCAGCGCTCGTCTGCAGACCTGCTGCGTTTATACTGTGGGAGTTTTGATGGATGATAACAGCAGAGCCTCCGGCTCAGACTCGGAGAAAACACCCCCGCCTGTCCCACACAGGAGCAAGTCTGACTGATGGAGGCACGACTGCAGACATCGAGTCTCTGCTGCTCTTATTTGTGTCTGTTCAGGATGGATGTGCGCTCGTGTTTGTGGTCAGGTTTCATGTGGATGTTCGACTCCCTGCTTTGTTCTGCGCTCAGTTTGCGTCTCCTTTTTGGTCTTGTGGCGTCTCTTTGGCTCCGCCCTGCGTCTCTTTGGCTCCGCCCTGCGTCTCTTTGGTCGACTTTGTAACTGTTAACTTCAAGCAGAGACTCAGTGATGTCATCAGCGAGTCTGTCTGACCGTCAGTGTCTTGGACACAGAATGACTGTGTGGACGAGAGGGCGGAGCTGAGTGGGCGGGGCTTCTTTGATTTGTGGTGAATTTTTCTGCATTAATTTATGTTTGAAACATTGTTTATGGAAAAACTCCCAAACCAGGCACCAGGTTTCCAACGCCATGCACAGGCAGTGGGAGGAAGTCTTTCCTGTTTTTACTGAGGGGGACAAACGCCCATCCACCTGTCAGTCAAAGAAGCCACGCCCCTATTAACGCTAAACTCAGCTTTGATCCAATTCAAACAGAGTTATAGATATTTTATCAGTTTGAGCATCAGGCTGTAAACGACGACTCACTGCTGGAGTTTTTTAAACCTCTGCCTGCTCTGAACTTTTATCTGTTCCTCTTATTATTGTGCATATTTCCAGTTTCTCTGTTTTTTTAAATATATCTCTTTTATTTCTTGTACAGTGTCCTTGGGTGCTCTGAATGGCGCTATTTTTAAATAAAATGTATTATTATTATTTTTACTAAACAATAATGAGCATCCAGCTAACGCTAACCAGGAGCAGCGATAACGAGAACAGTAACCAACGAAGCGACCTCGAAGCCTCACCTGTGGCCGTCAACGTCCCGCACGTCGAGCACAGAGTACGCGTGTCGCGGACGTAAACCTAGAGACTCGTACTCCGCGTCGTCCACCTTCATGTTACCTCCACCGCAGGACGCCCCCATCAGGAACCTAACAGCAGCACGAAAAGAGGCGGGGTTAACCGAGCTTAAAGAAACAGCTCCGTCCTCTCAGAGCGCTTCAACCTTCCCACGAACTTCTCACCCGGCCTCTTTGGAGCTCAGCATCTTGGCCCAGATCAGGTCCGTGTCGATGGGCTCCTCTTTGGGGTTGGTGGCACTGACCTGAAGGGCCAGCGACTCGCAGGGGGCCCCGGTCAGGGTGGAGAGGCCCTCGATGGCGCGGCCGGCTTGCAAAGCAAAGTAGGAACCGTGGAGCTTCGCCAGAGCCTTTTCAATCAGAGCCACCCACAGCTGCTTCCTCTGGGCCTGGAGACACAGAGAAGGATGGAGAGGATCAAAGCTTTAACACATTCCCATGATGCATTGAGTTTTTCCTTTCCAGTCACCTTTCTCACTCACTATGTATTAACAGACCTCTCTGCACTGAATCATATCTGTTATTAATCTCTGTCTCTCTTCCACAGCATGTCTTTATCCTGTTTTCCTTCTCTCACCCCAACCAATCACAGCAGATGGCCCCGCCCCTCCCTGAGCCTGGTTCTGCTGGAGGTTTCTTCCTGTTAAAAGGGAGTTTTTCCTTCCCACTGTCGCCAAAGTGCTGCTCATAGGGGGTCATATGATTGTTGGGTTTTTCTCTGTATCTATGAAGCACCTTGAGGCGACTTTTGTTGTGATTTGGCGCTATATAAATAAAATTGAATTGAATTGAATTGAAATGAACATGATGACAAGAAGAGGAAGTGCACATATGTGCTCACAGCTAATCAGAGAACCTGATCCTGTTCCTGATCTCATCATTACTGACAAACGCAGGCTAACAGGACCTGAGAGTGGACTCGTCAGGACTTCCATTAGAAACTCCAAATTCTAAGATGCATTAAAGTATTAAAGTAATCCAGGGATAGTGAAGCACGGTGTGGTGAACGGAAATTATTTTACTGCAGTCGAAACCTGTAAAAATCTAAAGGATAAAACATCCGAACTCAGGCAGTAATAAAACGCTGCCCTCTGGTGGTGAAGTTGAATCCTGCAGCGGGCAATCACGCAAAGTGCCTTTAAACAGAAATGCCTCAGATATGGAGGAATAGCCATGATGCTACAGGAATCGCCTCTTCTTTTAATGTGTAATTCACTGTGTAAGGTGTGATTCAGGCCACTGGGTGGCGCTGCAGAGTACAAAGGAAGAAGAGGATAACTTCTTGTTTAGCCTCCCTGTACTGCGCGCAGGTACAGAGGATGGCTTTACCTTAAAAATGGTTCCCGTCCTCTGAGGGGTGAATTTCAGCTTCTTTGCTCAGGACGGAGGTTTCTGTTTCCGAGATGCAGGACAGCATTATAAAAATAGCTTTGTCCCCGTTGCTGTCACTGAATTAAATAAGAACTGTTTTTGTTTTTGATTCGAGATATTAAATTACTACATATGTGCTACAGTGAGGTTTATATCTTTATTAGGTATGTGTGTGTTTTTTTGAAGGGATGCCAAAGCAAATTTACCTCGCCTATGGGTATAAATAAAGTTACCTTGAAAAACTTTTCCCCGTGTTTTGAGCTGAGACCTTTTTCCAACCACACATCACGTGAACAATTTCACCTGAGAGAAGAGGAGGTGGCCGCTCTCGTCGCACGGCAGCATGTCGTCCACCAGCACCGTCGTCCATGAGCCGTCTTTGCACAGACGCACCTGATAGGCTCCCTCTGCGCACAGCGAGCGGGTCACCATCACCTTCTCCACCAGCTCCGGCCGCTCCGCCAGAACAGCCAAGGCGCTCAGGAACCTGCTCTCCGAACACAGCCTTCCTTTAATGTGCTTAAACAACCATCCAGAAATAAATCCTGGGAATAATAATCAATAATAAACTGTGTGACAGCGTAATCAGCTCACCAGCAGTTACCCAGAAGCCCCTGCAGGATGTCGGACGGACGCAGCGTGCGGAAAACGGTCCACTTCACGCCGCGGTCTCTGAAGGCGGCGCAGCTGATTTCCTGTGGACGAAGCCACTTCTTGACGCGATGCTGGACGCTGTCGTCCAACGGGAAGCCGACGGACTTTGGACCGGGAGGGAAACTGTCGTCCACAAACGTCACCGCGTTCTGGGAGAAGAAGAAGACGATGATGCAATGAGATGTGCACGCCGGACACGCCCACTCCTCCATCCTCCATCTGCTGTTTAACCCATTTAATTTTTCTCGTTAATGTCGGAGGTTCTGGTGCAGATCCAGAGCTGAACACAGTGACGTTCAGGCTGCGCTGCACTCTGGGTGGAGGTCGTTATGGCTCTGAGGAAGCCTGTCAGTCCACCTCCACCATAAACTCTTGTTTCTAACTTACATTTAAAGCTTTGAACGCACCTCTCTGCAGAAGCTGACGATGTTCTCCCACAGCTCTTTGGCCGTGCCCTCGTCGCTCTGCCGCAGCGCCTCCACCAGCCGGCTCTCCTTCCTCCTTGGGAACAATTCTGCTTTTAGCTGCTGAGGGGTGTGGCAGGCCTGGCAGTGTTTGGACTCCAGACGGTTTATGAGTGTGCACGCTGGACACGCCCACTCCTCCATCCTGTTCACAGCGAGCGAAAATGACATGGAGGCGTCTGATGCAGGTGACAACGGGGACATCTCTTCTTTAAGGATGCTGAGTCTCCTGCCGGCCAGCAGCTCCGGCTGGGTGGAGGGATGGGACACGGCGAGGATGGAGGGAGAAGACGTGCTCTGAGCCTGGCTGAGGCTAACATCTGGAGGGGGCACCTCTCTGCGGCTGCAGGGCACTGGATTGTTGTGGCCAGCAGGGAGCGCAGTCAGCACGGAGGAGGAGGTGTTCGGATGCAAAGCTTCTGCATGTAAACTCTCCCCTCGGGCGGAAATCGATAGCGAGAGCGCCGCCGCTGCAGGTTCGGCCCGCCGTGCTCCGTGATCCTCGCAGACGTCGGGCACGAGGAGCGCCTCGGCCGGGATCTGAGGGAGGGACAGTTTGCGGGGTCCGCCGCAGGCCGAGCAGGACATAGAGGTGGGCGTGTTCTGCAGCGTGCACCTCGAGCACTCCCATGCCAGGCTGCTTTTGTCAGCATCTCCGGGCTGCTTCCTGCTCTGGGGTCGGCACGTCTCCGTCCAGGACATCCTGAGGGGGCCGGAGCAGCTGCTGGAGCGCTGAGGCCGGGGCTGGGCTTCCGCGGACGCCCTGGTGTAGCCGCAGAGGTTGCAGGCCAGGCTGTCGGGGGAGTTCGCCAGTGTGCAGCGTGGGCACGCCCAACCGTCGTCCTCTCTGCTTGCTCCGGGCCACATCCACCGGGCATCGGGTCCCTGCCGAGGAGCTTCACAGATGGAGCAGCGGGGGGCGCCGGCGGCGTTGAGGAAAGTGCAGCAGCCGCACGCCCACTGACTCCTCTGGATGGGCATCGATCCAGAGGAGAAACTACAGCGAGAAACAGAGTCATGTGATCAAACGGGAGGACATTAACGTCAGAACCTGACCGATGTAAGATTATTGAGACCGACATCGATATCAAAATCCATTTATGATGATTTACCAAGATGGTATAAAAATTTAGCTAAAAAATAAACTTGTTTCATTGCTACAGCAAGTCATGAATTACTCGTTGACTCTTTTTTGAGGCATTCTAAACAAAAAAGTTGCAGAGTGCCCTCTGGTGGACAAACTATGCAACATCAACACTAATAAGACGTTTGAAGGGTGTTTCTACTCTTATTTATCAGCTGTTACAAATGCAGATTTAATATATCAGCAAAAAGCTAATAAGCTAACATATGAGTCGGACTAATATATATATTAATATATATTATTCCTACAAATAAAATCCATCAGCAAACACCAGTTGTTAAAAATAGATATTGGTCGTGTTTCCGGGTCAACGCGTCTCCTGCGTGGATGATGTTTCCGCATTATAGCGAGGGAACACTGTATAATCAAATCAAATCACTTTTATTGTCACATCACATGTGCAGGTACACTGGTACAGTACATGCGAGTGAAATTCTTGTGTGCGAGCTTCACAAGCAGCAGAGTTGTGCAAAAATACAACATAAAACAAGCAAAATATAAGAATGGCTAAATCTGAGACTAATAAATATATGTACAATATATAATAGTATAAGCATTACTGGATGTGTATACTAAATATGTTTTTCTACGTGTGTGTGTATATACATATTTTACAAATTAAATAGAGTAAGCAATAAAATAAAATATATAAAATATACAGAGGTTTGTAGTTGGATATTGTGCGAAACAGTGGCATTAATTAACAATTTACTTATTTATTTCCTCTTATTTAGTTAAGTTTAGTTTAATTTTAATAATTAATCTTTGCACTCCCCGCCCTCCATATTGGATTATTTTGAACTTTGAGTCATGCAAAGCCACTCTAGAGATCAAGAATGAAATGAACAGCTTGAAATAAGCAGAGTAGCTGATCACTCTCAGACATTTTCTTCATTGAGATAAGAATGATATCTGGAAATGTTAGATAAAGTTTGCCGTGTTTTTCATGACACTGGTGAAAATTTCCACCGTGAGTATCTGCTAAAAGCAAACCACGGAAACATCGAGCTTCAGTGTGTTTATCTGTGAAAGCCCGAGAGACGAAAATGGAAGAAAAAGCCTGAAAATATGAGAAGAAATCCAAATATAAACGTGTGAGTGAATAACAGTTTCCTTTGCTGTGCTGGAGGGAAAATATTAAAATGCACGAATATGCAAATGAAACAACAAAATCTGCTCTTCCACTTTTGCCTCCCTTCATGGCGAGCAGGCTGCTCAGCGTCTTTGTAAATAAAGAATAAAAACACGGTTCTAATCTCAGCTTCATGCTCGGCTGTAAAGCAGACCCAGATAATCTGCACCCTGGTGTCCAGGGAGGAACGAGACCTCGGGAGCCGTGTTCAGGCTGGCCCACATTTTCTGGCTGCACTTTTCTAAGTAGTTTGGCATGAAGCCTGAAACCTCCAGCACAGCTGACCTGAAGGATTTACTGCAGAACAAGCTGTCTGTAAGAGGCAGGTGACGGCTGCTGCACGCCGCACTCGGGACAAAACACACTTTTAATCAACAACCGGCCTTCGTGAGAACCTCTGCTGTTTGTGTGCTTGAGAAACAAGCTGCTCGTTACCCAGAAGGCTGAATACAGAAAACCCAGAGTTATTTTTACTGACAAAATCTAAACATGAGAACTTTCTAAGGTCATAAAAGTTGGAGGTGCTCATTTTCTGCAGATCCCCTGTGCGTTCATCGGCCCATATTTCCACGCAGATAAATGCTGTATGCTCATTCATTCAACTCAATTTAAACCAAATCAGATGGAAGTAGTCCCAAAACAGCTGCTGCACAAAGTGAGGGATGGATCCAATTTCCTGGAAATGTTTCTCATAATCCGGACACAATGAGAGCCTTTTAGCTGCAAATCACAGCGGCTGAAGAAGGAACGACGCAGGGAAACGGCCTGCAACCTGTGAAGGCTGCAGTTCCACTGACGTCCACTGGGGACTCCAGAAGGGAGTCATACCCCACTCAGGTTTTGAGAAGTTTTGTTGGATGTGATCAAATGAACGGCCGGAGAGCTGTCAGCAACCACCCTCGATGCCAGCACACTGCTGCGGCTGGAGTTTGAACTCGTCGTCAAACAGCCTCCTGCTGCTCTTTGAGCTGCACTGAACAGCTAACTGCTAGTCTGGCTAGCAGTTAGCAAATATTTGCAGACAAATGCGAAAAACTACCGTAACCATGGCGACCAAAGCAATCAACACAAAGTTTTTGGTGCAGCATCTTCTCATGACATTATTTGAGAAACGCTAAAACTTTGCAGCAGGAATAAAAATGTTTACAGCCTGAAACACAAACTGATGTCTCTGTCATCACTTCCTCCTTCATAACAGCTGATTTATAACTCACCTGTTTCAACTGGATTAAGGCTTAAAGTTTATACTGTTAGGGGCGTGGCCTCTGTGATTGACAGGTGGATGGTGACCAGTGTTGGGAAGGTTACTTTTAAAATGTATTCCATTACAGATTACAGATTACATGCCCCAAAATGTATTCTGTAACGTATTCCGTTACGTTACTCAATGAGAGTAACGTATTCTGAATACTTTGGATTACTTAATATATTATCATGCTGTTTACAAGTACATGAATGTACTATTGCTGTGATTTATTACTGTTACTGAAGGTCCGCGGCTCCGAACCGTAGTAAAGGGACCTCTGGCTAATACGGTGGGTTCTGTGTCGGCTCGTAGCTGAAAACTAGCTTTACTTTGTTGTCTGGGTCAACTTTGCTAGCAGAGACAGAGAGAGGCGTTGAAAGGCTGCTCCAACAGAACTTATTGTTTCAGAGGAAAACACGAACACGGTGTACAGTCGAGTCTTAATAGCTTACTTACAGCTGGGCTCGTCAGGCTCTCTTCTTGGCTGCAGTGGTTATTATTATATTTACATGCTTCCAGCTCCCGTTTCTGCTCGATGACAGCTCGTACTTTTCCTTTTTCTCCCTCCCTCGCTCACAGACACATAACGTGTATGGCAGTCCATCCTCCCTGCAGCACGGACTACACTGCCCATGATGCTGCAGGCTTTAGGGCGATGCCTGTAACACTCTGCTATTGCCTTCATATTAAATCATTTTTTGAATAATAATTAAAAAAAAAATTTAAATAAATATTTTTTCACATCATTATGCGGCTGCGAGTAGAGCTGACGTGGGCCGTGGGATTGAGACACAGACATCAGAGCCTCTTAATGCGTGTTTGTTTGAGTTTCCACCGGCGTGGAAACCAAAATAGAGAGGGCATAGCCGAACATATGAAACAGGGGAGTACCGCCATGTAATCCATTTATTTCAACAAAGTAACTGTATTCTAAATACCACCTTTTTCAACGGTAACTGTAACAGAATACAGTTACTCATATTTGTATTTTAAATACGTGACGCTGGTGCATGTACTCCGTTACTCCCCAACACTGATGGTGACACAGGCGGCTGTAGCTGCTAGCTGCCGTGTTTGTGCTGTTGGAGCCTTTTTAATGACATCATGTCTGCTGTGGGGTTACTGTAGTAACAGAAGGCGGAGCTGCAGATATGATGAAATTCTGCAGCAGTCTAACTTCTGCTCTTCACTTCTATTTAATTTCATTTTGACTTCTTATCGACTTTATTTTGGCGCCTTATCAACTCCTGTACTCTGATATTGATCTTAAGTAATTTCATTTCATTTTTCTTAAATGATTTAAGAAAACTGATTTCATTTCATTCAATAAGGAGGAGAAACACTGGAGGTGCAGGCAGCTCTAAACCTGAATCAGGTTTGTGCATCATGGAACAAACTGCTGAAATCTGGACTTTCCTGCAGCTCTAAGGAGGCGATTCCTCGGAGAACCTGGAACTTCTGCTGTTCTGCTGTGTGTGTTTCCAGATGCCTCGGCCGGCCTCTTTTCCTTCTCCTCCACATCTATGAAAGGTATTTTGATCTCTGTGCATCAGACGGGAGTGCAGTGGCCTGCTGAGCTGAATTCCCAGCGGAAAGCTCGAGTGGGCTTCTTCAGACCAGCTCTTCCACCGGGGATTTCCCCATCAGCGCTCCATTTCCTGTCAGCGAGTAACTCGACTCCCGGCCGAGGCTCCCGAAGGCTAAGATGACTCACAGTGAGCCGAGCGCCGGCGGTTTATTCGGCATAAATGCAGTAATAATTAATAAGGAAGGCTGCGGTTTGATTCATATCGAACGATTCATGAAATATTCACGGTGACGTCTAAACGACGGACATATTTCAGCCTTACTATAGTCGCTCATTAACAAAACCAGCTGGGAGACCTGTGGTGCTGCTGGATCCAGCTGTTCTGGTCACGCCGGCTTTGAAGATGTTTCTCTCCTTTGTTCTCGTCTCCTGTGCTTCTGTTTGTTGTGTTTCCTGAAGCCGTGTGTCGTGCTTGTGTACTCAGTGTCTGGATGGTATAAGTGTGTTTATTGCATGTGCTGCAGGAGAAGCCTCAGTGAGCGGGAATCTTAGAGGATAAAACAGCATCAGTGATCCAGCTGAACTCAAATAACACGACTTCATTTTTTCTCGGTTCCTAATTAAACAGTAATCAGCTTTTAGCGTTCTGTGCTGATTGGTCGGTGAACGATTCAGGATGGCGCCCGCTGCAGCTAAAGCCCAGCAGAAGCTTCCAGAAGCAGCTGACTGGTTGGAGGTGACGCTACGAACGCTCTGCGCTTCGCTTCATGCCCCAAATCAAAATGGAAGATGCCGTAAAGCAGCGTGTGGTATCGTACTACAGCAGAAACCTCTGAGAAATTTAAAACTCAACTATTTCGAACTTCTTGAACTCTTCTATCAACAACATGATGAAAATATGCAAGTACAGAGATTGGTTTATTCTGGAGGAGCGTAAGAGCGCCCCCTGTGGAACAGGAAGTTCTTCAGTCTTGAGCTTAATGTTCATCTTCCAGAGTCCATCTCTGTGACATCGAAGCCTTGAGTGTTTAATGGGTTTGACTCCCAACACAGACGATGCTTTGCCCGTCTGTCCTTTTCCCCTCGCGCCTCCTTGCGCCTCCTCGCGCCTCCTCGCGTCTCCTCGCGTCTCCGCTTTGCTTCCTGTGTTTTTCCTCCCTTGTTTTTGCTTCTTTTGGATTCAAACTTCCAGATTGCATCCCAAACATTTCAACATTGTTGAAAGGTTTGGGGACTTTGAGGTCGAGATCAGAAATATACCTCGTATAGTTCCAGCTGGTTAGTAATGATTGTGATCGGACAGCCACAGCGTCAACTCTGTGACCTGTTTCCTTTTTAAACCTAAATTCTGTTTAACGTGTTCTGTGGCGAGCATCTGAACACAGCATGTTAAACCCTGTGCTGTGGGAACTGACGGTTACCTCAGAAGGACAATTTTCACTTTTCTCAAGATCGATTTATCTTATTTTCCCCCAGAAACAATAAAATGATTCTTCTTCGGTCCGACAGACTGTAAAACTCACATCTTCAACTTTAGATTTGGCCTATTTCCAACCTCGGGTCTGGACATCGAGTAAAGCTGATGGTTACTGAACACCTGGAGGATTACAGACATTGTTAGCAGGTCTGATAACCTTTAGCTCACCGTCGGCCAGTTTAAAGGGCGCCTGCGCTCAGACTCTGGGCTTACAGCTCTTATTCAGTGCTCTTGCACTTTAACCCCTAACCCTGCACCCCCAGCTGTAGGAACTAAAAGCTTGTAAGAGACTAAATCTGCTCTGCTCGTTAGCATGTGGTTAAAATGCAGCCGAGCAAAGATCCGTGTTTGCCGACAGCCTGGAGGATGAGGAGAGGTTAAATCTGCCTCTTCTGGTTGCTGCAGGACTCTGAGCTGCACGGCGCTGATTATCTGCAGCTCTGATTCCCAGCAAACCAGCACAAACAAACCTGCTCGCTGATAAAAACTCAGAGCAGAAGTGGGACCGCTGCAGGAGGATGTTACACTGCAGATATGACAAACTGAAAAAGAGCCACGGTCTCGTTCTCATCTCGTCGTTACGTCTTCGCCACGCCTCCTTCGCGTCTCACCTGCGCTCCCTGTGCCGGCCCGGTCTGGGAAGCTGCCGAGGGAGGAATGTGCTTTGGCTGCTCCTCAGGCATCCCATGATGGGGGAGGGAGGCAGAGCTGCACCCCGGGGCGCCGCATCGTCCTCCGCCTCGTCAGCGAGGGAGGAGGAGGAGCTTCCCATGATGCCGCTGGCTCAGGTGGAAGTGCCCTGATGAAAGAGAGGGGGAGGCAGAGGGGGTGTGAGCATGCACAGAGGACAATAACACAAACACACTGCTGCTGCTTTCACTGACTGTCTCGTCTCTGCTAACGTGCACGAGCTCCTCCACGTCTTCGGGCGTCTTCTTCCTTTGGTTTGCTGGGACTGAAGCGTTAACCCGGCCGAACGCACTGCTGATGGGACTCTGTGCGTCACTTCTGACCAGTGCCACAAAACTTTAAGTGTCTCCATTCAGCTCATTTGTCTTTTTATTGTTGGGCTTTACAGCAGCTTTGCATGAAACATAGAGCAAAATAATCCTTCTTTATCTCGCACCGCAGCCTCGGTTCATCCTGTCTGAAAGGAGGCGCTTAAGCCCCTCCCCCTTTAAGACATCTTTATTCTGATTGGTTGTTCATCATTAAAAAAAAAGGTTTAAACAGCAGGTGGGTCAGAATATGTGCTCTCTATGACATCATACAGATCCAAGAGTAGAGAAGACTGCGATAAACTGAGCGTTCAGAGCAGGCTGGAGTTACTGTGCAGACGTTTTGGTTCTAAACTCTTTTCTGAGTGACTTCAGAAAAAATTATATTTGCAAAGTCTGAATGATCTGCAGCGGACTTAAAAGCCACGTTTGATTGATGTAGATCCATCCTTATAAACCCAATCATTCACCACTTCCACCATTAAGAGAAAGATTATCCCAGAGAGAAAATCACATTTAGCTTCATTCACTAATAGCAACGAGTCATTAGCCTCCCTCCCTCACTTACTGAGCATAAGTGGACAGACGCCGGCTGAGCATGTAAAGGAGGGATGAAGTAATTACCGTGTGAGGTTTTGGTCGTGCTGAAAATAAAAGATGGAGAAAGTGCTGAAGCTTTCTAATCGTGCATTATTTGTAACGGCCAGCAGGTGGCAGCTCCTCTTGTTGTAACGATGAGTTTGAATAAAGTTGTTGATTTATGACCTCAGTAAGCACGTCAGGCTGAGTTTGTGCTGCAAAGTTTAAGTACCTTCACATGATTCACAGTTTTTCTGTTTGAAACAAGATTTAGCCCCACCCCTTTTAGGACTTCTGATTGGCTGCAACATTTAAACAGGTGGTGGGTGGAGCTTTTGTCTGCTCTCTGACATCATGCAGATCCAAAAGTTCAAAAAACTCTGTGAAACTGGTTGTTTGGAGCCGTCTGAAGGCGTTACGTACACTGATCTTATATATCCACGTATGATATTTATGATAAGATAAATGTGTATCACACATACAAACATCACTAATGTCACATAACTTTGCCGACATGTGGCCAACAGCAATGTTTTAATGTTCTTCGTTATTAAACATTCGCACATAATTAAGTGACGTCATATTCAGTACTTACTTTTGACAGTTCACTCTTCGGCCGCTCCCTTCTGCCGTATTTTGTGGCAAAATTATCCACACCCACCGCCGCGCTATGAACTGTGGGATATATGGGACCACGAAGCGTGCACCGGACCACGCTTGATATTTGGGGAAATCGACAGCGCATTTGGAGTATGCATTTGAAGTACACTTCAAATTGGGACAGCCGTCGTCGCGTGGCGGTGACGTAATCACACTTGAAATGCGTACTTCAAGCGTGCAGACCCTGAATTGGGACACAGCTTGAGTTTGTGCTGGAAAGTTTAAGTACCTTCACATGATTCACAGTCTTTCTGTTTGAAACAAGATTTAGCCCCGCCCCTTTTAGGGCAACTGCAACATTTAAACAGGTGGTGGGTGGAGCTTTTGTCTGCTCTCTGACATCATGCAGATCCAAAAGTTCAAAAAACTCTGTGAAACTGGTTGTTTCTGGTTCACAGGGACTACGTTACGTACGCTGATCTTATATATCCACGTATGATATTTATGATAAGATAAATGTTTAATACATGAAAAATGTAATAATGGGTGATGTTATGATTATTATTAACTATTAACAGCTTTTTAAACTAAATCACTTTTATCCTCATACTTCAGTTTTAAACCAGAGGAGGATTATATGACATGTTAATCAGCAGCTTCATCTTCATCAGTGTGTCTCTGGCTCCAGCTGCTCCTGCTCGCTCCACAGTTGTGTCCTTGAACAAGGACTTCAGATACGATCAGGAGCTCCAGATCCAGATGCTCCTGATCGGGACGCTGACTGAGAGTCTGCTGCGAGCACTTCTACCAAAACCCTCTGATTTTATTCTCAGAAGAGAAAGCTTTGCTCTCAAACTGTCTCTCTCCTCCTTGGTCTTTATGACTACATGATAAAGATACGCTCCGAGCGTTAAAGCCGCAGATGTCTGCTGTTAAATGAAGTGATCAGAGACAGTTTGCTGTGCCTCCCTCTGTCCCTCACTGCAGAGGCTTCCCTGCTGATACCTGAAGTTCACATGCAGACTTTAGGTAACCTGGTGCACCTGCAGTACAGCTGGCGGCTGGCTGAGAGACTGCAGGCATGAAAACAAAGAGCAGCCCGGAGGAGAGCTGCAGACTCACCGCGGAGAGGACGCCCGCTGCCGCCGCTGCTGCACCGAGGAGGACACGGATCTGTGGCTGCCAGCTGCCGGAGACCTCCATGCATCCTCTGTCATTCACACAGCGATGTGCACAGTCACCATCGAGCTCCTCGCGGTCCCCACCGTCAAGCTGCGGGGAGGAAGAACCACTTCCTCTCAGCACCTTCAAAATAAAATCCCAATAAAGCAAGAAGAAGATGACTAAACCCCGAGAGGAGGCTGAACGTTTGCGTAGGAATCTGCGAAGGAAGCCACGTTAACGCCTCATTCCACATTTCATCTGATTTATCACGGAGCAGAAATGAACTGTACCTCAGTGCAATGACAAGAAAGACTCATCCTGGTTTCTGGGACCACCCAGAACATTTCAGTGCCTGTGTCACCATCCACCTGTCAGTCGCAGCGGCCACGCCCCTAATAATGCAATCAGTTTGTATATCAGACTGTAAACGTGCAGTTCTGCTGTAAAGTTTTAACACTGGAGTCTATGGGGACTGACTCAATGCTGGAGCCTCTAGTGGACGTCAGAGAAACTGCAGGTTTGGTGCTTCACGTTTCTGCTTGGTTATAACTCTCAGTTTACGTACTTGTATTTGTATACATGACTTTTAAAAGAAACTGCAAGCTGTGACATTTTTCATACCCTTTCTATTACTACATTTCTATGTATATTTGTTGTTCAAAAAAAAAATTGTCTGAGCTTTTATTTTGAAAGCAATTTCCTCTTTATTTCGCTCAGGCTCGTGGACGTTCGTATTCTGCAGGGACGTTTGCAGGACAGGACACCGACCGAGCCAGCCGGGGCATGGCGCCTCTTGCCAGCCGGGGCATGGCGCCTCTTCTCCGGGAAGATGACCGTCTCCTCCCGCAGTGCTGTCCTGGAGGATGAACCGGTCCCGCTCTCGCGCACCAGACTCCGCCGTAAATCTCGCTGAAATGTGATCAGCCTCGTCAGCTCCCACCGGCACGGAAACACTGACAATCAAAGTTTACTTTTTATGAATCACTGATGCTTCCTGTGCAACTCGGCGCTAAATTTGAATCATAGCGTGGAAACGTAACTTCAGGACACAGAGGTTTTTACACGCGTTGAGAAGTTTTACCACTCACGCGCAAAATCAGTAAAATGTTATGTTTCGGTCCCTGATCACCTGATCCTGCTGGATCATTGGTGCTTCAGGTAAATCACGTCACACTGTGATCATCCAAACTAAAAAACATTTAAACAAAAATAAAACTGGAATCAAAGGAAAAATTACGTTTATTGAGACTTTGCTTTAAACCTTTCCCCTGAAAATTTTCACCAATATTAGAATTTTAAAAAACTACAAGATGGAAGATTAGTCTGTCATCACTGTTTGTATTCATCTGTGCTGTTTAGTGTCTTTCAGTATTTTTACAATTTTTTTACTTTCACTAAATGAAAGCAGGACTTTTACTTTATAAAGAGTGTCTGAGAGTGTACACACACACACACACACACACACACACACACACACACAGGTACTGTTACTGCAAAGGACATCGTGTCTGTTTGAGCCTACATGTGTCATTATTAAACTGACTGTTCTCCTTTCCCCGTCCCTCCTGTTCCTGTGCTGGATTTTCAGATTAAATGTCCGGTGTTTCTAATTGTGAGCTCTGAGTGTGCGAATAATCTGAGTGAGCTCAGGCTCACCCTGCTGTAAACACTCAGCTTGTTGCAGTTTTTGTACTCTCGGATCTGTGTGATGTCACAAAGGTTGTGGTTAAAGCGAGCACAGCCTGTCTCAGATTTGACGACCATCAGATTCATTTCCAGGTTTTTCTCTTTCTGTTCAAATCAGGAAAGAGAAACGAGGGTTACCCTCGTCGACACCTGAGGGGTAAAGAGGTTCTCACTATCCTTTAACTATAACCTTCACCACCAGGGGGCAGCATTTCACCAGTGAGAGCGATTCATGAAAAAGTTTCGTGGGCAGGAGTTTCCCACCCTTACTTTGGAGTTCCTGAACAGCTCGTCACCAGGTCGGTCTCACGCGGACAGTTATGAGTCCACGATGTGACTATTTCCTCTTTTAAAAGCTGAAAACGTTCAAACCAGAGCCCACCAGACCTTGTCACTGTGAGACAATCTGCTGCCACACCAGCAGCAGTCTGTCCACACTCTGTTCATGGTGTCAGTAAAATTTGCAACAAAGAAAAAGAGACGCTTACAGAACCTGAGGGTGTGCAGTGACGTCCACCGTGACCCCTGACCCTGCAGAGGTCATACAGCTGCTTTAACATCAGACTTTCAGCAACACGATCAATGAGCACGCTGACTTTCAGGGTAATGAACAGAAATCTTTGGTAGTTTGAAAAGCAGGAAAACATTTTCACATCATCTGACATTTAATAAACTAATAATGCAGAAATCTTTCACTCTGGTCCAGTTTTGCGGCAGCGCCTGGTGCACGCCGGCAGTCCATTAAAACCCCGACACGTCGATCACGTACAAAGGCACAGGCGGTCCAGTTTCCTTCTTCATCTCCTACTGTCCTTTTCTCCAAACCTCCTCTCCAGAAATATAAGTGGCTTTGACGTTGAGGCCGTCATCGAGCAGAACGAGGTCTATAAAGAAAAGTGCAGAGTGTAAGACAGACAGGAGGCAGCGCTGCTGAGAGAAACGAATCAGAAGGTGATGTTGTTACAACGACGGTGGAAAGATGGAGTTCTGTCAGTCGGAGACGGTTTCCTCCTGAACATCTGGACGAGCGTCGACGCTTTGAAGGATCAGTTAAACTGTAAGTCTCACAAACTCAGCCTGAATCGAGCCGCCAGCCTCGCTTAGAGGAGAGCACATGAACTCCAGGAAAGGTCAGAGCGCGGCGGCGCCATCCCAGAGAACCTCATGGCTACAGTCGTTAAACTTTAATCCAACGCCGTTGACCTTTGAAGCGCTGCACAACTGACAATGTGCAAGACGGAGGCTAAATATTCACTCAACATTCATGTGGTTATTTTATTTACTCTCATTAAAACTTTTATTGTAAATCTGAAACAGAGCGAGTTTAACATGGGAGTCTATGGAAACTGGCCCCCTGCTGGACACTAGAGGAACTGCAGGCTTTGGTCAACTGTTAACAGCCCAAATTAACATCCAAGAAAACGCTGAGGACACAAAGGAGGAACTACAGCAGCTCTAACAGGAGGGATGCAGAAGTAAAGATGCAGTCGGCTCTGACCTGCGTCGGAGCCGAAGTCCAGCTTTCCCTTTTTGGGGCTGATTCCCAGAAGCTGAGCCGGATGCAGGGAGGCAGCTTCCAGAGCCTCCTGCACACTGCAGCCTGGAGGACAGAGCAGGAAGTGAAGAGCAATGATGATCTGACCTGCATCGCCACAGCAACCAGGTCTCACCCGCTGGAGTTTACATGAGGCAGCGCGTCACTGCTCCTTATGATTCTACTTCCTGGTTTTAGTCATTAAAGTAACACAAACCTGAGGCCTGCTTGAAGTGGCGCACACACATGTCCATCGTGGCGATGCTGCCACTCAACGTCTTGGTGCCTGAACACATAAAGAGTGAAGTTAGAGTTTTACACATGAAACCGTCGCGAGAACGATTTATTTTACTGCGTTTGCTCCTTCCTGCAGCATCGCTCAGGAAACCACGGCCTGTTAGATAATAACGTCTGAGGAACGTCAGACCTGCCACGTAGGCGTGGAGACCCTGGATCTCGATGACCTGCTGGCCAAGAGTGTGACGGCCGGGAGGAAGACCCATCGCGGTGATGGCGTCCGTCACCAGCACCAGACCTGAAAGTATGAAGCACACAAGACACGGGAAAGTCCAAAACCCATCTACTGCCAGGTGATGCCGCACGTTTAACCACGCTTGCAGACTTTTACCACAAGAAGAACATTCTGATACATTTAGGAGGATATTTGGCTGCTGATGTGAAATAGAAACCTGGGGCAGACCTGAGGGGTGAGCTCTGTGGGCGATGCGCAGGGCTGCAGGGTTGGTGTGGATGCCATCAGCTATCATGCCGTAATAAACCGCCCTGCCTGCGGGGATCCTGTCGCTGGTCAGCAGACCCACTATACCCGGGTCACGATGGTGGAACTGGACCACAGCAGACACAGAAGGATTACTGAGAGCGTAAAAGCGACCAGCTGAACAGGAACTGACTCAGAGTCTCAGAGACGAGCAGCGGCCGGGACTCACAGGCAGCATGGCGTTGAACAGGTGAGTGATGAAGGACGCGCCGTGCTGCACCGCCTCCTCGGCCTGCGACAGGTCGGCCGCCGAGTGACCTGCAAGAACCAGTCGAGCAAACTTTGTTCACATCAGCAGCTCCAGGTGCTCTACAGACGCCCACGCTAACACGGCGCACACTGACCCGCAACACGATTTAACAGAAACAGGAAATAAAAATGAAATCAATCATTAAAATAAAAAATAAAAGCACACGAGAAAAGTGAAGAAGTAAATAAGGTTTGAATAATAATATGTAAATGAAAAAAGGATAATAACATTTTTAGAAAGTTATCTTTAAAAAGAATCTACAAAATAAAAGCACATTTAAAATAAATAATGCAAACAATAAAAATGAAAATAAATAAAATAATAAATTAAAAATGTGATTTTTTTTATTTAAAAAAAAAGAAAAATAAATGTTCAATGAAAATAAAAATAATCTAAAATAAATAAAATCATATTTTAAAAAATACAAAGATGCAAAAAAGACAAATTAAGAAATAAAATGTCAAATATTACAAAAACAGAGAAAAATGATGTAAATAAAACTGAAAATGAAACTTTAGTGTTTTATTATTTACATCATCATTAAACTTTGCTGTATGATCGTTGCCGTGACTACACGATGCTCACCTAAGGACACAGTGACGCCCCTCTGACTCAGCTCCCTCACCACCGATTGGCTGCCGGGCAGCTCAGGCGCAAGCGTCACTATGGCAACGTCGTCCAGGCTGCCGTAGACCTCCATCAGGTGCTCGAGGCCTCCGGGCTTGAAGGTGCGGAGGTACTTCTCCGGGTGGGCTCCTTTCTTCTCGGCACTGATGAACGGACCCTCCAGGTGAAAACCTGCACGCGGAAGTTTACAGGAAGTGAAACGGTCGCGCTCGTGTACCGCAGCAGCGTGATCGTTTACCAGCAAACACGTCTGCAGCTTCTGATCAATGAGGATAAACAAATACAACAAACATTCACCAACAGCAAAACCTCACCGAGAACTCCAGCTCCATGTGGTCCTCCATCGTGAACTTTGACCTGAGGCAGAACCTGCAACACACATTTTGATGATGCTGTGATTTTACACGTAGAAGCTTCACGTCACCGATCGTCAGCGCCCTGACATGTAAACGCACAGCGTGTTCAGGGAGACGCAAACTCACACCTGCCTTCACTTCATCACCTTCAGATGCACCTCTGAACCTTCCAGCGCTGCTGCCTCCAACCATCTCCAGTTCTAGTTTACCTCTCAGTGCTCCGCCCTGCTCCATCCTGGTTGTTTCCAGGTTTGGTTGTAGATGGCGGGTGGAGGCGGTGCAGCAGAACTGAAAGCAGAAGCTGGAAGAAGCTGTCCAGAGATGCTCCAGAAGATGACTTTGAAGGAGAGACTAGGAGCCCCTGAACACGCGAGCGCGTCTAAACTTGAACTGATAAAAAGGAAACAGTGACCTTGTGGTAAACTTGGGGAGGGGAGGTGACCAGAGTCGGGCAGAAGGACGTCACGCCGTGCTCGAGGATCTTTTTGGCCACAAACGAAACGCCATCGCTGACGTCCTCAGACGCCTGCGAGAAGTCGATGCCGTAACCTCCTGCAGCAGGAAGACGAGCCGTTACTCCCCTCGGGATAAACTAGCCCCGCCCCCTCAGCAGCAGCAACGCTCTCTGTGACTCTGACACTGAAAAACTGCAGCGTCAGCTCAGACGCCGCTGACACCACCTTCAACTCCAGAGACGATGATGAACATTAAGAAGAGTTTGAATCCGCAGCTTCTGAAACACATGCAAAGGTGTGTGTGTGTCTGTGTGTGTGTGGGTGTGTGTGTCTGTGGGTGTGTGTCTGTGGGTGTGTGTCTGTGTGTGTGTAGGTGTGTGTGTACCGTTGATCTGGACGTCTATAAAGCCCGGCGCGATGATGCTGCCCTCACAGTCCACACGTTTGTCAGCGTATCCCTGCTCATCGAAGAACAGCTTCTCTGGGTCTAAAATCCTCCCCTCACGCACCCACAGGTCCTCTCTGCACACACACACACACACACACACACACACACACACACACACACACACACACACACACACACACATCATTAATGACTTTACAAATCAAAACTGGACACACAAGTTTGAATCTATCTGAGCTGCAAAGGCTCAAAACCCAAAACACTCCCAGAGCGGCGCCTCGACCCGGCGCTCCGAGTGTCCTCCTGTCAGGAGCTCTGAGCGCTCGTCTCAGCAGGATAGTTGGTGTGAAGCTGGCAGGTTTCTGGCTCAAACCGGCTCTTTTTGCAGTGTTGTTGTGTGTGTGTGTGTCGTACCTCTGCAGCTCGTTGTCCCTCAGGATCCTGCAGTTGATGAACTGAGTGATGGGAGCGTCTGACACCGATTTGTTGGACGGCATGCTTTTGGTTTTTGTGTCCTCTCAGCAGGTGAGCGCGGACGCCGCAAACACCGCCCGCTCAGCTGCAGACGACTGGGACACACAGCAGAACAAATCAAACTGTCACAAATCTTTCGATGTTCATGTTAAACACGACCACAGCTTCTTACAGTGCGAGCACACTTGTTTATCAGTTTCCCCTGACACAGGCATCTCAGGTGGAGAAGCAAACTTTACAGTAACCAGCTAAAGGAGGATTATTATGAACTGTGAATCATGCAAAGCTGCTCTAGCCGAGTCCAGCATGACAGGACTTAGGAGCAGGACGTGCTTCAAGCTTGTGATGGAAAACCACAGCAGAAGTTTGTAACATGCAGGTGAGGCGGAGCTGCAGGGTTTAATGAGGCTCTGATCTTTGCTGTGGGTGCAGCCGCTGACTTTGACCTCTGATCCTGTTTATGGTCTCTGTGAAACATCCTGAGATAAGACAAACTTTCTTATCTGCCTGTCTGTAGTCAGCTCCATGACTCTACCCCGACTCTGCTTTTAAATGTATTTAAAATTTAACTCGTCCTCACTTTTCTCCTCTTTACCTACCGACACACAAAGTGGGGAAAACCCAGAAACGCGCCTCCGTCTCGGCCTCCGTCAAACCCTGAGTGGGACTCTTGTTTGAACGCAGGCTGATCTCTTCCAGCCGCCGCAGAGCCGAAACCTAAAACTGCGTTTTCCACGCGGAGTTCTGCGGCTGCTCCACCCGCGGTGCCTCCACCTGCCCTGCAGCTGTGATCCAGCGGCGCTCTCAGGTGTGTGATCGCGCTCGTGCTCAGAGGAGCCGAGCAGAGGAAGAGGACCGAGTCATGTGACCGAGGCAGGTCAGCTGATCAAAACAGGACGAGAGCAGCTGCGGTTTGCTGACACACGCCGAAGTTTTCCACGATCAGCACAGAAAAACAAGTTTCACGTCACGAAAAGCTTCAGTTGGTTTAAAGTTTCTGTAAATGTTAAAGGTGACAAAGCGCGTTTATTCTCAGACGTTTCACAGGAACAAAGGAGCCATGTTTCCTTCAATGACTGCAGGAAAAAACGGCTGCAAAATATTTACTGTTCACGGTCTTCGGACACTTTATTAGGTACACATGGCCGGCTCGGTTTAAGTGTCGTAAACCAGATGGTCTCTGCTGTAAATGAATTCACGTCATTTTGATGCAGGAACAACTTTCGGGCTGGATTCCGTACGCAGTTTTTACAGCGTGGCTTCTTCATAAAATAAAATACAAAATCGAATAAAATTGAATTTATTGAGAAAATAATTCAGTGACGTTAAAAATCAGTTTTCACAGATGTGGCCAAAGAGGGCAGCAGAAACTCAGCCGGTATAAATGTATTTTTACAGTCACAACTCTTTAAGCAGTGGATCGATTATACTGAGAACACCGAGTTATAAAGATCGTGTCTTTATTTGAATACAAGCCCCTCATAACTCCCGCTGACTGCAGGTTACAAAAGAAATAGAATAGAATAGAATAGAATAGAATAGCTTTTATTGTCATTGTACAAAGTACAACGAAATTGGAGTGCCACTCCCTTGGTGCAAAATAAATATAAATGTAAAATATAAAAAGTACAATAAAACAACCGAAGTACTCAGACAATAATAAGTACGATATATACAGGATAGCAGCCTAATATAGTGACAATGGCAAGTATAGTTAAGCAGGTTTAATTGTTTTGTGCTTATTTACTACGGTGATAGCTCTGGGAAAGAAGCTATCCCTGAATCTGTTTGTCCTGGTTTTATGTGACCTGTACCGTCGGCCTGACGGTAACAGTTCAAACAGTTGATTACTGGGGTGAGAGTAGTCCTTAATGATATTGCCAGCTCTGCTGAGGTATCGGGAGTTTGCAATGGCCTCCAGGCTGGGCAGAGAGCAGCCAGTGATCTTCTGGGCTGTGTTGATGACCCTCTGCAGTCCTTTCCTGTCTGCAGCTGAGCACCCTGCATACCACGTTGTTATGCCGTACGTTAGGATGCTCTCTATGGTGGCTCTATAGAACGTCACCAGCAGCCTCTCCTCCAGGTTGTTCCTCCTGAGCACTCTCAAAAAATGGAGACGCTGCTGGGCCTTTTTTACCACCGCCGTGGTGTTTGCAGTCCAGGAGAGATCATCAGAGATCTGCACGCCCAGAAACCTCATGGAGTGTACCCTCTCCACACATTCCCGTGAATGTAGAGTGGGGCCGGGTCTGCTCTGCCCTTCCTGAAGTCCAAAATAAGTTCCTTAGTTTTCGTGGTGTTCAGTTGGAGGTTGTTAACTGAACACCACTCAGTCAATCTGTTAACCTCATCTCTGTAGTCCGACTCATCCCCCCTTGAGATGAGTCCAACCACTGTGGTGTAGCTTTACGTCACTTCCTAACATGCCCAGCAGAGGGCGCTGGGACACAGCGTGTAGCTCCTCCTCAGCATCGGCTCTGTGAGCTGTGCTTCCTCTGACGTCACTGTGTCACAACCAAAAGTAAAATATTTAAAAGCGTCTCTTATGTTGTACATTTTTATTGCCTTTAACTCAGAAGGACTGTCAGGATGTTTCTGAGCGCGCTCACACTGTGACACCTTTCACACCCACTCATACACACTCCAGACACGTTAACCATGACATCATGTCATCCCAGAGATTCTCACAAGGTGAAAGGCTGAACGTTGTCGTGACCGATCCACGCTCTCTGACCCACTCCTTTGCAGTCCGAGCTCAATGAATCCCAGCGGTGTCATACTGGGATGTTCCCGCAGCATCGTGGAGGAAAAGAAGAATCCATACATGGAAAACCTGCTCAGTCAGGAAGTGGAAAGATGACGGTGAAAATGACAGATTTGACTCGTCTGCTTTCTCTGGATCCTTTTTCTGTTTTACTCAAAGATAAAACTGAAATTCTGCAGGTTTTAACCTGTTAGATCCTTCGTTTCATTCATGGACTGAAACCAGAGGGACGGTTTTGCAACAATGCCTGACGGATGAGCTCAGCGTGACACTGAAAATACAAACATGCAGCGAGCAGCTGACAAAGCAAACACCTGAGAGCAGAACCTGCAGTGCGTCCATCTTTTATATACAGTCTGCATGTGGCTCAGCGTCACGTCCACTTTGCAGATGTTTGGTGTGTGCTGGTGTTTGGGCCACATCTGTCCACAGAACCCCGTCCAGAGTCGTAAGTGAGGCCTGACTGTGTGAGCGCTCACTCCACCGGGATGTGCCACCCCCCCATCAGAGCAGCGGCCCCCTCCTCATTCCTGAAAGTCAACAATAAACCACGTTTCCAGTAAGCCAGATACCTCCCCACGTCCTGCTCATCCCCATGGAGACCACTACGAGAATCTGCAGGCCTGTGTCCTCTGGCCAAACCGGGCCACCCACGAGGAGACAGAGAGCCTATATTTTACCACCGATATGGATCAAAATGTAGCCGTGCTGTGGGCTCTGTTTGCTCGGACAGAGGACTTGGCAGCAGCGCTCGTGGATATTTGATTGTGTCAAACAGAGAAAAAAAAGCCCAGAAGAAGAAGGTGGAAGCGTCCTGTGTTTTACAGCCTCCGTCTTTTGTGAGCCGTGACGTCAGCGTTCCCGTCTGAGTGACACAGTAGCTTTGTTTGGGAGTCGCCACATCTCATTCACAGCCGCTTAACTCCCGAGTCCGAGGCCTTTCAGCGTCCCTGATTCCTTAATCCTCCGGTTTTTAAGGAACTGAAGAAAATCGGCCATTTGTGTTCTGCTTTATGTGAATTGTTGACTTGCAAAACACGCCCCGAGGACGCCGAGTGACTAAAACACAGAGGGGCGGAAAGAGTGCCAAGCAAGGTCACGGCGAAAGGTCGGCGGCGCTGCTCACGTGGAGCAAAGGAGCAGAACAAAGGACGAAGATGGGAACTAAGAGATGAGTGGGAGTGCAAACACAGCTCAGGCTACAACACAAATCAGTTTTAAATACTTTCTTCTTCTCCTCATATTTCTTTTATATCCACAGAGAAGTTTAGAATAATGTAAACACAGTTAGTTGATTCAATCATGACTAAAACTACATAAAGATGAACGTGAGATTATTCGTAAGCAGTAAAACGTCACCGTGACGTTTCTTTGCGCCGTCCTCCTCTGACGTGATTCACAGCAACACAAACACAATAAAAACTAAAGGTCCAAAAGTCTGAGAGGATGTTGAACATCTGTCACATTTAATGAGGAATCTGTGTGAAAAATCAAGACTAACTCCAACGTGTTTATTTATCTGTGGCTGATAAAAACTCATCTTCACATCATTGAACTTTGAAAATGTGAAATCCTGACCGGCTCGTCCAGAGCTTCGTAAACAGCTGGACGTCGTGGATCAGGGTGGCTGCTGGATGAGAACTAATGACCACAACTTTAACAGGTCAGTGCCGGAGGATCTGACTGCGCGAGAGGCCGGGCGGCGCTCGTGACGTCAGGTGTCGTATCTTTGTTTGCTAATGGATCCTAACTGGATTCGGACTGAGCGGACGATTCAGCGCTGCTTTCAATGATCTCTGCGTCTCACTGTGCTACAAACGGTTGCTTTAAACTGTAATATTATGATGATTATTACAGGACGATCAGAGCCAGCAACCTCAGAGGCTTAAAAATGAGCCTGCAGTTCCTCTGATGTCCAGCAGAGGCAGCAGTGAGTCAGTCCCCATAAGCAGTGTCCCATTTCAGGGTATGCACGCTTGAAGTACGCACACTACACGTACTACGTACGGTGCGTACTATAAGTACGAGAAGTGCGGAAGTGAGAGGCTTGTGAAATGGGACGGTCTATGCTTCGTCGCGCTGTTCAGGTTGCCTAGCAACCATGATACTAACCGCGAGAAACGTTACATACAGCTTTGTTTGACAGAAATGAAGGAGAAATTTGTTTTGTTGGTCAATCATTTGTGTCATGACATCACTTTGATTAGTTGAGTATCTGAGGCTGAAACCACAGGACTGTAAAACATGATTGTTGGGCTTCATTTCTGCACTGAACAGTTATTTAAGATTAGTTAGTAAATAACAATTAGCTAATGTTGTTCATGAGACTAAAATCATCTCACTGTGGTAATGTAAATATAATATGGCCAATATTATATTATTGTCAGATTATATATAATCTTATATATATATATATATATAATCTTATATATATATATATATATAATCTTATATATATATATATATATATATATATATATATATATATATATATATATAATCTTATATATATATATATATATATATATATAATCTTATATATATATATATATATATATAATCTTATATATATATATATATATATATATATATATATATATATATATATATATATATATATATATATATATATATATATATATATATATATATATATATATAAGGCTTTACAACTAAGTTAACGCTGAAAGTACAAACATCACTAATGTCACACAACTTTGCCACATGTGGCCAACAGCAATGTTTTAATGTTCTTCGTTATTAAACATTCGCACATGAATAAGTGACGTCATATTCAGTACTTACTTTTGACAGTTCACTCTTGGCCGCTCCCTTCTGCCGTATTTTGCGGCAAAATTATCCACACCCACCGCCGCGCTATGAATTGTGGGATATATGGGACCACGAAGCGTGCACCGGACCACGCTTGATATTTGGGGAAATCGACGGCGCATTTGAAGTACACTTCGAATTGGGACAGCCGTCGTCGCGTGGCGGTGACGTAATCACACTTAAAATGCGTACTTCAAGCGTGCAGACCCTGAATTGGGACACAGCAATAGACTCCGATGTTAAAACTTTACAGCAGAACTAAACATGTTTACAGCCGGATACACAAACTGTTTGCATCATCAGGGGCGTGGCCTCTGTGACTGACAGGTGGATGGTGACACAGGTGGCTGTAGCTGCTAGCTTCACCTGAACTGGACCTCTGGACCGTGTTTGTGCTGTTGGAGCCATATTAATGGCATCATGTGACCAATAATATGTGAGGTTACTGTAGCAACAGACAAACAAAGCTGAGCTCCAGGTTTGTGAGTGAAGTTCAAGGATTTTTGGTCATTTCTGGCTCCAAAAATCCAACATGGTGTCAGCAAATCTGTAGATTCAAAGCTTCAAAAGAGGAAGCAGGCAGGATTTTATGTTCCTTATTTAAATTACTTTATTTGCTTTGTCTGTAATAATCAGAATTTCTTCTTATTTTTTAAGAAGTTTGCATCAAACTGAAATCACAAGTTATTTAAATTATTTCAGTGTTTTCAGATCTTTTCTTTTCAGATGGTTTGTTTGGAGTTCCAGATCAGTTTCTTAACTCAGGATTTGTGTGAAATAAACACACCATCACACTTTTATGCAGGTGTAAGAATACACAGTTTTATTTCTGCAGCTGTTTTCAGGTAAATTCATTCACTAACAGATTACTTGGTCTTGTTGTTAGACTGACGGATGCCTGGAGTAAGATTTTAGGGGTATTTAATGTTGGAACAGCATCAGTTTGAATAGTCAGACTTGTTAAAGACCTGAATACTTGTTTGTCTCGTCTTTCACTGAAACAGCATTCCTCTGGAAAACTCTGGAGGCTTCTCCTGATCAGCAGGTGGTTTACAAGGAGTAAATGTGGGAGGAGGAGGAGTCTTCACTCTCCCTTTCCCCTTTTACTCCCCCCGGCCTCCGTGCTGCTGTCCTGCGTCTGTTTGCATTCCTCTCAGTTAATAAGTGTTTGTCTGATCCCCGGCGGGGGGTGTAAAGATCACCCCACACAAACACAGCAGCCCGCCCCCCTCCTCAGCTCACCCAGCTGTAAAGGCGACTTTAACATCACGATAACGGGCAGGCGGCAGCGGACGTGCAGATACATGCTGAACAGATTTGAAGGGGAGGCCGTAGCTCCCTCCTGATTGGCTGCGGGCTGGCAGAGGCCTGCAGTGAAACTGTTTAGGAGCTGAACTGTCAGTTTAGCTTTCCTCGAGTCAATCATTCCAGGACCGCAGACGTTATTAGATCACATATTAAACCAAACCTGGAACGAAATGTCGCTTGTGGCTTCATTTTGGGAAGATCCGGGAAAGGAGGAAGAAAAAGTCCACAGCTAAGTTAAAGGAAAACTGGATGTTTTTGCTGTGAGGTCAGCATAACTTTTTCTGACCTCAGCTCAATTTAGGCTGTTAATCAAGTCACAGTGACAGGCAGGGTCTTTGTCACCATCTCAAACTGGTTTCTGAATGACGATGAGTTCACTCAGATCTCAGTCTAACAGAGCACCTTTAAGATGGAACGGGAGTCTCATCATGGATGCAGACGACACATCTGCAGCAGCTGTGTGATGATGTCACCATGGACCAAAATCTCTGAGGAAATGTTTTCAGCAGGAGGTCGGATTCTAGCGAGGTGTCCAGTCTCCTCGTAGAGCTTTGAACAGTGACGGTCCTTCTTCTTCATAACTTCAAAAACATATTCTAAAAATGTCTCGAAAGGCCAGCTTCATCCGATGATCTGCATCAGTCAGCGTTTTACCAGAGACGGCTGAAGACTCTTTAACCTCGTCATATTCTTCAATTCGATTCAGTTCAGTTTTATTTTATAGTGCCAAATCCCCCTGTTAGCAAGCACAGGCGACAGTAGGACAGAAAAACTCAGTTTTAACAGGAAGAAACCTCCAACAGAGCCATGCACAGGCAGGGGCGGCCATCTTTATCCTGTTGGGGATCAATGAATCTAAATAAAAGTGAAGCAGTGACGAAACTGTTCATCGTGACTCCAACACTGGCCCGTTTCCTCGTTCAGTTCATTAAAGGCCGACGAGCCTCATCCAGCAAACAGTGCAGCTACCAGGGCTTCATTAACTGAGTACGTGAAGAAACACGAATGGATTCATTGTAAAAACGAGATCAGGTGTAAACGTGTCGGGGACGCTGCATCAGATGTGGTGTGTGAAAGGATCTTTGAAAGGCTGCAGGCCTGCAAACCTTTCTTCGGTTTCACCGGACGGTGATGAAGCTCACTGCTGTGTGAAATCCAGGATCGGCCAGCTCCCTTTAAAAAGGTCCGACTGATAGCATCGGGATAAAGAGCTGGATGCTAAAGAGCGCTGCCAGAAACATCCGACTGTGAGCTGTTTGGGAAACGTCGTGGAGGGCCGGCTTCTCGCTCTGTCCCACGTCCACTCTCATCAACTCAGCCTGTGATGCGTCCAGAGAAGCCTGTTTGCTGGGGGGGAATGGACGCACTTCAGACCGGTGCAGTAAACCCCGACTGTGTGAGCAGCGAGGGGTCCGAGGCTTGGACCGGGCCTGACCGGGGTGTTGTCGCCTCGGCAGCTCACCTATTGAGGGCAGAGTCTAAGACATGCAAAGCAGCAGCGTTTGAAAGCTTCCCCTCTGCTGCGAGGCCAACAAAGAAATAAAGAAATCAAATTAAAGATTGGAAAGCAGCGAGTGAGGAGCGGGAACGAGAGAAGAGCATCTGTGGTGCTTGTGCAGCGTGCCAAGCTCGATGACTGCTGAGAAATGGAAAAAGAAAGGCGTCATTAAAAGACGGAGCGAGGTGGAGGGAGGGTGCTACACCCTTGTTTGCGCGGGGTGGTATTTCCTGCTCTCATTGAGGCCGTCCAAGTCCTGCAGCTGGCTTTAGTGAGGCTCCCTCCCAGCATTGAGAGGCAGGCCCGGGCATGCCCGGCCAAGGTCAAACTGTAGCCGCCAAGAACGCCGCTCCCGCCACCCCTCTGTTTATGTTTGTTTTTCAGTCCGTCCCCCCGCCTCCACCTCCCCTCTGGCTCCGGACATTTCCACACAGGTATCAGGTGACCCTTCCGCCTGCACATCTTCCCTCAGTATCAGTGTCCAGCTCATCTGTGTGCGTTGCCAACGCCATGAAACCAAACTGTTCCCATGTCTCCAGACTTCTGCTGTTTGTGCAGGAACCTGTGAGCAGCTCAACACTTGCAGTTTTTGGACCATCGTCGCATGAGATGACGACCTGCTGCAAGTGAAGCAAACAATGCTCGTGGCTGGTGTGAAATGTCATGTAAGCCGAGAGTATGTTTGGTAACTGACTCGGGTGTTTAGAGAGCATTGTCCTGTCACTGCAATGAGTCACCAACCTTTATGTTACCTGGACAGCAGAACGCTGCGGAGCCCTCGAAGACAACAATGACAGGAAGTTAGATAAGAGAAACTCCATCCATCCATCCATCCATCCAGCAGTCCACATCTCTGATGCTGCACAACCTGACACCCACGTGCTTCTATAATAATATAGTGTATAATAAGTGCTTCCCACTTCTTCTCCATATCTACGAATGTAAGCAAACATTTTCTTATGAGTTTCAATATGTGCAGTTAACAATGCAAATAATTTAACTTATTAAATAACGACATTACCGAAACAGCCTTAAAACACCGAAGCTGCGGACTCAAAAGTGTTGTCCAGTAACTTGACAGCAGACTTCACCGAAGCTGCAAATTCGACAGTTGTGCAGAAAGCAGATAGCGACTTCACTTTAATATTGACAAACAATCACAAAGGCTTAAAAAATCAAGTATCAACGTCAATAAAAAGTACTAATGCTTACTACTTACCTATTCTCCTGCAAATATGACAACGGGGTAGCGTGAAATCACAGCCGGATGCGCTTAGCTTCCCTTTTTGTGTTGTGCGCATGCGCGCACATGCTCAGGAACAACAGGTAGGACGATTTACAGGGTAGGAGAAATTCCCAGAACACCGGCTCTACTGACCCCCCTGAGCTTCATGTTCAGTGAGTCAGGTGTAAGTTTAGAAAAGCTGATATTATTTTACAGGTTTTGCTCGTTACTTGAACACATTTTGCAAAACTTCGCTCATTGTGGCAAAACTCTAAACACAAGTAAACATGACACAACACTGGGAAATAGACCGTTCACATCTGTGCCAAACTGAAACTCTGCTGTCGAAACCTAACATTCCTTTGTCAAAATGTAACTCTGTTGACAAAATGACACATACTTGCATCACATGCAAACACTGTGAAGCGGCTTAGATGTGGGTGGACTCTCTGCCCAGCTTCCCTCATAGTCAGGCCATGGTTGATGACATGGTCCACCAAAGTTGCTCTTATATCATCAGAAATATGGGTCCATGCATGGCCTCTTCGACCTCCTCCTCCTCCTCTTGCTCTCCCTCCATCCATGCTTGCAAAGTTCTTGAATTGGCTGAACTGAGGGCTTTTTGTAGTTGGCTAATTGGTGTTCAGTTTTGCAAGTAAGTGCCTTCAGGTGTGTATTGAGTGGTTCAATTACCCGATGTGTTTTGTGTTTTGGATACATGTGTTTTCCAAATGGCCCTGAAATTACATTTTGTGAACGAAGTGTCTTATGGCTCTTAGGCCAGCTCTGTTCTGGGATGCACCCTGGACCCAGTGCAGGTGGTGGGAGACAGAAGGACTCTGGCCAAAATAACATCTCTGATGGACAGAGTCTCCCACCCCATGCATGTAAATGCTGCTGAACTGCAGAGCTGCTTCAGTGACAGACTGCTGCATCCTCGATGCATGAAGGAGCGTTTCTGCAGCTCCTTCCTCCCTGCAGCCGTCAGACTGTACAATCAGAACTGCTCCCAACAAACACAGATGTTTACATCAATGCTGTAACTGCAATAAGTTAATTAACCAATTCGCACTACAACCTGGTTTTCCTCTTATCTGTAATTATTTTTATTTAATTTAATAACTGTACAGTACTCTGTTTATAGTAACCATTGTCCTTAATGTAAATATGTAAGAAAACTTGTGTATGTTTCTGTTCTGTGTCCTGTTTGTTTGTATATTTGTCTTTTTGGCTGCTGTTACAACCAAATTTCCCCTTGTGGGACAATTAAAGGATTATTCTATTGTATTCTATTCTATTATGTATGAAATAGAGTGTAGTATGCAGGACCATGTGTGTTGCACAATTGCAACTAGGGTGCAAAGCAGTGCTTTTGTTTGAGGTATGTATGTGTTTGAGGTATGGTAACAAAAGCTTCAAGTTGTGTTACTTTAGTCTAAGCATGGGTTTATGGTGTTCAAGCAACGGGCAACAACTGTAAGTCGTCCTGAAAAACAGCATCTGTTTGAACAGGTTCACAAAACTCTGGTTTCAGTCTCGCTGGTGTTTCGTGGTACGAGTCGCTTCAGTTAAATTAAATATGAGCTCAGTGATGGATTCAAATCAACATTTGTGCTGGTGCCATATGGATGTGACGAGTTCAGGGTGTGGAGGTCAGGGCAAAGATTTGTAGGTCATTGTGTGCAGGATCTCCAGGAACACTGTGTGTGTGTGTGTGTGTGTGTGTGTGTGTGTGTGTGTGTGTGTTCTTTGTCAGGAAGACACAGTCTGAGGGGTAATCCGACATCCATCACAGCCTCAGAGAGCAACACACTCTCTGTGTAACAACAAGGAGACAAAGGGCAGGGAAACGGTGGGAGGGCCTCTTCATTCATGGTGCCGGGCTGGGAGACGTCCTTTTGTCGGCTTCAGAGGAAAGAATGAGGCAGCAGAGGACCAACATGACACAGCTGTTTGTGACCAGTACAACTCCGCAGAGAGCTCCGAAGCTTCTAGAGGAAAAACACGGCGCTCCGACGAGTTCAGCACACGCTCCTGCTTCCTCCTGAGGCTACAGGACGGCCGTGTAGTCACAGGGTCACTTATCAGACTCGTAATCAACGGCACCAGATTACAGATCACTCTGGGCGATTACATCATCGCTCTTTCATTTTCTGTAGATCCTGCATTAATTTTGTGAATTATTTTTTGTTTGTTTTTTTAAATGCAAGGAGAAATTGTACCTTCTAACGTAAAATAATTACACACACTTTATTGCAGCACATACGTGTGTGTACAGAGGAGATTTCAGCCCTGCTTCAAAGCTTCAGCATGACAGGACAACCTCTGAGAATATCGCACGATCTGACATCGTCGGGTTGGTGTTGATCCTGGAACAACATAGTAAATGTTGTTCCAGGATCAACATTGCAAGTGACCAATCAGAATGTTGTGACGTCATACTTTTGTGACTTCGGGAAAAACCGCCGTAAAACAAAAAACTGTACTTAAGCTGTGAGAAACCGCCTTTGTCCGCCGATCAACGGACCCTGACCCCCCAGAACTGATATTGTCCTTGCAACATTGGAATTTCATAAATGCACGAATGGCTTGGTGCGCCAAAAAATGACGTCACAACAATGTGATTGGTCACTTGCAATGTTGATCCTGGAACAACATTTACTATGTTGTTCCAAGATCAACACCAACACAACGATATCAGATCATCCTGAGTATCATAACCACAACAAATATGGCTGACGTTAAAAGCATGAGCTCCGTATTCTCCCCGCCACTCATCCCTGATCGCTGGGCTCCACTTTCATGTCACCTGTCATTAAGCTGCTTCATATTAAACTCATTTATTTAACCTTCTGTAAAACTGTAAAACCCGCCCCAAAAAGTGCTCTAAAAATGTTATATATCAATATTTTTTTCCACTTTAAATTAGTCAGTCTTTTAAAACTACTTCTGCTTAAAATATCCACATCAAGTTTTAATTATATTTTCATTGTTTTAACCCTTTAAATCCCAGTTTGGGTACATGAGCGCCCTGTTTTTTAACAGAAAAAAAAATAAAAAAATAAATATTTTCCATAAAATACATTTAAAGTAATATTTGATTGTTATTATAATTAGGCCTTTAGATGGTCCAAAAATTGGCACCAACATTCATTTTGATCCATTATTATTTTTTGTGCAGGAGCACATTTTAAAAAATCCATCCTTTCGTGGTCCTCGGGACCAAAAATGGTCCCACCCCAAAAAGTGCTCTAAAAGGTTATATATCAATATTTTTTTCCACTTTAAACTTTCTCAAACAAGACATTAACATGTTACGTCCGCACAAGGATTGATTGATTGATTGATTGATTGATTGATAATACTTTATTCATCCTGAGGGAAATTGGGTTAAGGCTGCCAGCCGTGCCAGCTCCATCTTCATCATCATCATCAAGGAAAATAAAATAAATACATAGAAATAAATAGTGTACAAATAAAAACTACGCAACAGTTGTGTCTACTGTTTACAAATGGTTGCTATATACAGTAAATACACTCAGAGAATGTAAATATGTAGATAAAGTTCAGTGGGAGCTATAAATGTCTCCAAACCTGCCTTATAGCTGTTTATTTAGCTTACAGTGCATTTTATTTAAAATGCTGACTGATGTGCTCTTTGGGTGTTTCAAACCTGATCACAGGTGTTTTCACAGCATAGTCTGAGCAAACAGACGAGCAGCCCCTAAAAGCTGAGAGCCACTCTGTTTGATTTTATGGTGTTGATCTTTCATGCGCTGCTGTGACAATAAGATAAGACGTGTCTTCACATGTTTCAACGCAACACAAACAGCAGGAAGACGGAGCAATAAATATCACATCAGGTGACGGAGAAGCAGTAAAATGCTTTCTATGTGTTTACTGAGCCACCGGCACTCTTCCATCGTCCTGATGAGGAGTTTGCATGTAAGTAAGTCACCTGTTGACTGTGGAGGGGCAGAAATGAGTGTTGGTACCTCCGATCGTTGATTTAATGACGTGCATCTCGGGCAGATCTTCAAGGCTCATATCAGCATGTGAGATGGGTCACTGTTCAAATCCAGTTAGAGCACATGAAAGGTGTCCTTTATACCTACATTGTGATATCAGAGTCATCTTCTAGCCTTGATTTACTCTGGATCAAAATCATTTCACACCAGTGTAGAGGAGAGATGCCATTTTCAGGAGCTGAGCTGAGCAGGTGAAAGGAGAATCACACAGTCTGTAGAAGTAAAACCAAAGAGGAAACCCAACAAACACAAGGAAACATGGAGGAATCAACATACACGAAACAGAGAGCTGATTAACTAAAGAGAACCCCAGATCATCACGTATATATGTTTGGCTGTTAACCGAAAAAGTTGGTGGTTCGAGCCCACCCAGGGATGCCAGAAGAAGGCTTGAGAAATACCACGGGCTCAGAGAAAAGCTGGAGAAGATGTGGAGGGTGAAGGTAACAGTGGTCCCAGTGGTAATCGAAGCACTAGGTGCAGTGACTCCCAAGCTAGGCCTGGGAACAGCTAAGATACTGTGCAGGACCCTCAAGCTCCCAGGCCTCTGGTGGAGGACCTTGAAGGATTGACCGCCCGCAGGGGCGATCGGGGAATTTTCACCAGGAAAACTAAAGCAGTAAAAATCAAACAGAAAGTGGAATTCAAGAATGCAGGAACTGAAACTGAGACTGTCATAACACGACTCCAACCATCCATCCATCCATCCATCCATCCATCCATCAACCATCCATCAACCATCCATCCATCCATCCATCCATCCATCAACCATCATCCATCCATCAATGCATCAACCATCCATGCATCCATCCATCAACCATCCATCCATCCATCCATCAACCATCCATCCATCCATCGATCCATCCATCAACCATCATCCATCAACCATCATCCATCCATCAAACATTCATCCATGCATCCATCCATCCATCAACCATCCATCCATCCATCAATGCATCAACCATCCATCCATCCATCAATCATCCATCCATCCATCCATCCATCCATCAACCATCATCCATCCATCCATCCATCAACCATCATCCATCCATCCATCCATCAACCATCCATCCATCCATCAACCACCCATGCATCCATCCATCCATCAACCATCATCCATCCATCCCATCAAACATTCATCCATCCATCAATCATCCATCCATCCATCAAACATCCATCCATCCATCCATCCATCAATCATCCATCCATCCATCCATCCATCCATCCATCCATCCATCCATCCCTCCATCTATCCATCAACCATCATCCATCCATCCATTCATCAACCATCCATCCATCCATCAACCACCCATGCATCCATCCATCCATCAACCATCATCCATCCATCCCATCAAACATTCATCCATCCATCAATCATCCATCCATCCATCCTTCAAACATCCATCCATCCATCTATCCATCAACCATCATCCATCCATCCATCCATCCATCCATCCATCCATCAACCATCCATGCATCCATCCATGCATCCATGCATCCATCCATCCATCAACCATCATCCATCCATCCCATCAAACATTCATCCATCCATCAATCATCCATCCATCCATCCATCCTTCAAACATCCATCCATCCATCCATCATCCATCATCCATTCATCCATCCATCCATCAAACATTCATCCATCCATCCATCCATCAATCATCCATCCATCCATCTATCCATCAACCATCATCCATCCATCCATCCATCCATCCCTCCATCCATCCATCATCCATCCATCCATCCATCCATCAACCATCCATCCATCAACCATCATCCATCCATCCATCCATCCATCAAACATCCATCCATCCATCCATCCATCCATCCTTCAACCATTATCCATCCATCCATCCAATGTCACAAATGTCCACATATTTAATTATTTTCTGTGTAAATCTGGAAAGTTTGATCTGTTGATATTTTTGTTTATGTGGTACGGACTGTAATATTTACTCAATCCAACATGAAAGTTGAATAAAAATACAATTTTCTTTGTTTTTGTGACAAAAAAAATTAAAGTTAAGCGAATTGTGTCTTTTATTTTTGCATTATTATGAAATATAATGATATACTGTTCAGAAATTACCACTATTTGTCTTTTGCAATGTGAATTTTTTTTAAATTAATGTGTGCTCAAATATGCTACTTTGCAAAGTGATGCATTTTTTAAAATTATTTTTACTAGCCTGAGGTGTTATGTGTCCCAAATTACAGATGCTGATTTACTTTGATATAAAGATGAGTGAAACAAATCAGACTTTTATCTTTAATGGTTTTTGAGATATTCATGTTCAAACGTGAGTTTCAGTGCGCAAAACAATGGCCTGTAAGTGGCTCAAAGGAGCATTTTTCAGAAACATATATCTAAGAAAGCTAAAATCTCACAGCAATCACTATATTTGTTCAAACTTTGGACCATGTAGTCTTCATGCAAATGATGGAGCAGGATTTGAGGTGGAGCGACTGTCTTGAAGTTGCATGGAGTCTTACCTTCACACTGTGAGTATTTTCAAACTTATGGGGAGAAAACATTTTTCATTTTTTAATTTGTGTAATTTTCATTAGTGGGCCCTCATAAAGGGACCCATAGATCCTGATGCTGCTCCATGAACTCCTCCATGAACTTGCAGATGCTTCTTAAGGTGGAAATGATATTTAACAAAGAGAAAAGAGTGGAACAAGCATGCCAAAACTCTCCTTTAAGCAGGATTTAAAGCAGGACTTTTCCTTGTAACAGCATGTTGTTAAATTGATATATTGGTACTTTTACATAAGTAAAGGATCTGAAGAATTCTTCCTGTGCCATTGCACTTTGGGGGTCTGTTCTCTGGAGCCTCACTTTGGTGAGGTAAGTGAACTTTCACAAAAACCCTGCTGCAATAAATCTGGGGCTCCATCCACACCATCCCTCCTCAGCCCTAATCAAGCCGACAGCCTCCATAGCACCAGGAACAGACCGTCACCCATCCCCGCTCCCTCCAGTCCTACATGACAATGGTACCAGCAGTTACCCCGGCAACAGGCTTTTCATTAGCTGTGTGAAAATAGATGTATTCCCCGCCGCTTCTCGTCTGTCCACCGTTTCACATCTTGCAGATAAGCTGCAGATCCCTCATTCGGCAGTGCAGCTTGCAGGAGTGGAGACATCCTGACTGCTCACAAGAGCTGAGACTGACTAAAGCTGAGCTCAGAGCACCCGGACAGTCACAGGCTGACCAGGTGCTTCGTCGGGAAATCTCACTCGAGTGTCATTGTTGTGTTGCACCGTTGTCTGCGCTGAATGTGAAGCATCCAAAAACATGTCAAGATGGCTTTTTTAAATGTCGTAATGGTGTCAGCTGCTGGTTTCAAGTCTGCTAGTTTGGGAAGGACGAGGCGGTCCGTGCTTTACCTCGTGATCCACATCCTGAGGCTTCAGGAACCGTCGGGTCTGTGAACCTGCCAATTTTCACCTCTGTCAGCTGTGTCAGAACTAAATGCTTTCGATCATATTTTACAATCATATAAAACAAGAAAATAAGGGGAAATCTTCACATACAAGGAACTATTAATCTGAGGTTAATGAGGTTGATGAAAATGAGGTTTTCTAATCTAAATGATTAGAAAACCTCATTTTCTCTGAGGTATTGGCAGGCACCCTGCTCTCTTCTGCTGAAGCCTGCTGTAAGTGGCTGCATCGTCAGCCCGGCCACATCGGGTGTTGGCGTTTAGCACTTTCAGTTTGCAGCGTTTCTTGTTGGAAGAAGCGGCGAGGGTTAGCGTTTCAGCAGGTGGCTCCTCTTACCTGCAGCCGTCAGCAGGGCCGGAGAATAATACCTGCATCAGGTTACCACAGCATCTCATCTAACCAGCCTGCTGCATTATAATTATGAGCCCTGAGATCCAGCTGGAGAGCTCCGTCCAGCAGGTAATAGCGCTGCGGGGGGCCTACACGGAGCTCTGGCTGAGGGGGGGGGCAGCAGCTCCCCTTTCCAGGAAAAAGGCTGCGGGGCTGGGCATGAAGATGCAGGATCCTGCTCTTCCACAGGAGTGTTGGGTGTCCATCATGCAGAGGTGTAGCGTTACAGCACTTTATCTTTTCCCTTCATCCCTCTGCCGTCATTACCTCATCAGTGACCACAGACACGCTCGCTCACAGAGAGCCCGTCTGTTCACGACCCCGGGGGGGGGACGCAGGCTTCTTAAATTCTACGTATTTGCATTTGATTACTGCGGCTATTCATCTGATGCTCTGAACGCGAGCCACCTAGCTAATCTGCGGCAGGGTCAGAGAGTGACGGTGTGGTCTACAGCGGGGCAGACAGGCCGTGATATATGGGGCCGTGGGACACTTGTCCCCGTTAGACCCCACACCGCCCCAATGAGGGACCAGATCTGAGCTTCATGGGGAACAAGAGTTTGACTGAGCACAGACAAAGCCCCGAAACAGAAACCCAGCCACCCCCCACTACTATTACCCATCTACTGCCTGAACACACCGAGAGCCCCAAAAGAGACGAGCAGGAAAAGAGCAGCGTAAATCTCACGCCCAGGCGCACTAAAGCAGAGGGGGGTGAGGGCCGAAACAGACAGCGAGCAGGAGAAAACAAGACATACCACGTAGCCATGAAACAGCCTCGGAGGCATGCTCACAATGACAACGTGCTGATGATTAGCAGCTCAGCACGGCGACTGTTTCAGATTACCCTGATGGTCATTTCATTCAGGTCATAAACCAATAAATGTGGTGAAACTGCACCATAAATTAAAATACATCTTAATGAAAAGTCTCAAATTATAATATTTCATCCTGAGGGGAACAAAAAAAAGCTGCTGATGGATTTTAAATATAACAGAGGACCAAAGTCATTTAAGGTTATCCTCGGGAAGAATCGGACCCATGTAAACATAAACGCTAGATTTTAAAAATCTATTTAAACCAACTAAAATAATTTTAGTGATCTTGGAAACTACAGTAAAATAAAATTACAGCAGAAATATCTGTGGATTTGGTGTTTGTTAACTTTAACTGTCTGATGAGGGTTTAGTCCACTGCTTTTAAGATGTTCTGTTAATACTGTGATATCCAGACTGAATAAAAACATACTGAAACTGTCAATGAAACAAAATATTTTCAAATAATAAAAGCTAAAGCTGAAATAATAAATAAAATAAAATACAAACTAACGAGAAGCCAAATCCTTAAAGTAGATCGTAGAAAATAATACTCTTGGAAAATATCAAATGTGCAGAGCTTCGTGGAAAATGGCACGAAGCTTTGCATGAATCTTCATCACATCCATCCAACAGCTAAGGATGGGGTTCATCCTCTGGGAACAAACCACTACTTCTTACAGACTGATCTGTTGAGTCGATAGGACACAGCATGAGTGAAAATCTATCAGAAAATCACTCAAATGTATCCTGCAGAAACCAAGAATATCCAGACAAAACATCAGGGCTGTCCTGTTCCCATTTGAATGCAAAAAAGCTCTTTTATGAATATCTGTAGAAACTATCATCACAATCCATCCAGAGTGACTGTTTTAAGAGAAACACTTCCTGTTTCATAACCACCAGCCTTGGGATTCACCCTCGGGGGAATTTGAAGGAGTTATGTACCAATACAACAAGCAGGAGTTGATGTATTTTAATAAATGAGTGAAAGCTTGGTCTGGTTGTGGTCATGGCATCACCAAAATTATTTGAGTTAAAGCTCGAGTGTCACAGCAGTCCAGACGGTTAGCATGCAGGAAGTCACCCTCTCAGGACCACGAATGCCTTTCCAGACTTTACACCTCTGCATTATTTAGAGATAAGAAACAGAATAACTGTGCTACAGATTAGCTGTTACAGTTGAGATCATTAAGGTTCACCCTCTGGGGACCACGAATATCTGAACATGCCAGAGGAATCCCCACCAGAGCCGTGGAGCTGTTCTTCTTAGACGACAACCTCATGGTTGGACTAGAGAAAAGTTAAAGATTCAAAAGTCATTTTGATTGTCCTCTGGGGACCACGAATGCCTTTAAAACATTTCAGCCTTTACACTAACTTTACGTGTTACTGGATGAGTGAGAGGCTTGGAGGTTTTTGATAGGAGAGTTTATCCTCTGAGGACCGTGAACTGCCTTTTTTGGCAGTCAAACTGAAAGAGCCTTCATGACTAAATATGAGGAAATGTGTCAAGTAGACAGGCGAGATGCAGTAAAACATTTTTTATTGTCAAAGAAAAGTTGAAAAATAAAATAAAAACAAAAAGGTAGAAGAATACATGAGCGTTTAAACATCAGCATAGAACCAATCATGAGGTAAGATCCCATTATTGTGGTTTAAAGTGTTATTTGATTGAGACGAGCTAAAACACAGCTGGTTTTACTGAGAGTCCCTCGAGTGTATTCACACCTCAGAATACACAAAACAGTGAGCTTGGTCTCTCTGAAGTAAACAGCATGAATGGACTGTAACATATAACAAATATCACTGTACAATGATTGCACTTTCACACATGTTTAGAGGACAGTTACTGCAGCTCAGCAGTTAAAGACTGTCCCTGTCCTTATGCAGCGTGATTTGGTTTAGTCTGAATCCAGCGAGCTCTTTTGTTCCCGTCCAGCAGTTCCCCAACTTTATCGCACACCAACACAAAAACATTTCCTCATTGCAGTAAAACGCACACGGCCGCCCCGTCGAGTCCCAAGTGTTGTTCTTGGCACATAGAAGGTCAGGTATTCATTTACAAGCCACCGTGGCCTCTTTAAACTGTGCATTTTAAGCTCCTAATGGTTCTTTGTTGGAGAATTTTGCCTCAGGCTGCTTTGTGTTTATTTTAACTTTTACACCGCGAAGCTGTGACGCGTCCTCTGCTGCGTTTCTTTATATCTACCGGCTACAAAGTCACAGGAAGGAAGAAAGAAAGCCGTTACTTCTACAAGCCATATACGTCAGTCTGTTTTTCTGGAAAACGTTAAGCTAACATGAATAATTTGTTAAAGTTGTGCTAGTTCATTCTGAAAATAAAGAGTTAGTACCAAAAAACCCCACGCCAAAAAAAGAAAAGAAAACTAAATGAGTAAATCACATCTACACAGAACATAATTTGGCAAAAATCTCATCATCAGTCTGTTGTTGCATTACTCCTGATTCCACTTTAACAACTAAAAAGAAGTCTTAGTTGATCAACTGTTCACTGAAAATATCTTTCAGGCAACATGATCTCCTTTTTCACAATAAAACACTTTCGTGACGTAAACAGAGACCATGTTGTGTCGTCTGTAAGGCCTGGTCACACCAGAGATCAATTTATTCCAATAAAATTGTGCCGATTGGTGGATTCATGCTGTTAGCTGTTTATTTCTGAAAGAAAACGTGGACCTCTCTGATCAGATGGAGTGGCTTTGGTTGCCGGTGGATTGCATAAAATAAAAGTTGGGCTTTATCGCCAAAACCAACTCAATGAAAAGCCATACGGTCTCTGATTCCAGTTAGCGTCGCACTTCTCACAGTTTCATTACCGCTTGGTGAGTAGCTGACGTGTGTTTGCAGACAAGTTCCATGCAAACTACTGGTGGGAGGAGCAACCCGCTAGCAACCAAAGCAAGCACAACAAGGTTGTGGTGTGGCATTGTGTTCCTATTCTAAGTAATTTCACAATATCAACTGCCAGAAACCACTTGCAGCCAAATCCACACTTTTCCGTAGTGGTAAACCGAGTATAAAACATAATGAACTGTCAATGTTTTTGTGTAGTTTTGAGAGAGTTTATTTTGGGGGTTCTCATCTTCCTGTTACGATTGAGTGGACTAGAGACTGGCTAACTTATTAGCATTATCTGTAGGAGCTCTATGTAAGAACATAAATGTCTGAATCGGTTTGAATGGACATTAAACTAGAAATAAAGTCTACTTGCATTTAGCTTCAGCATCTTTAAACTACACCCTCCCTAACAGCTCAATGATTGGCCAACTTCTGGAAGCTTACTGAAGGGCAGCAATCAGTGCTTGTGAGGGGTAATGACCGCTGGAAATGTAGTTTAAACAAATGTTTACATCATTATGTGAAACTCGTCCACCCCTGGCCCCGTGTTCTCACAAACACACGAAGGGAAACATGACGCTAAAATTACCGTGCTAGCTTCTGGTGTGTCCAGGCCTTCACTCTGAAAACTTTCAATTTCAAGAAAAACATTCAGTGTAGTTTCTCTGTGGAATATGAACTGCTGCTGTACATCGTGGCATCATTGTTCGGTAGGCATTGAGTGTTTATTTCCAGCATTGAACCTGCGTAAAAATGTTTCTCTAAAAATACTTTAAACATCTTGAAAAGGACGGTTAAGCTTGCATGAGGATAAAAAAAGAGTATTTTATTCCCAAGTTGTGTTGAGAAGGGTTCTTAGTTTGTAAGACGACCTGGAAATTATTCCTCAAAGGAGGGTGTCCATCCTGCTGCTGGGGTCCCCACCCAATGAGTCCTCGAGCCCAAACAGCTGGTCTAAGTTGACGGTGGAGCTACAGAGGAAATCGCTGCGGCCGTGATCCTCCTCCTCCTCTGGCCAGGGGTTCTCCAGGAAGGCTGTGGCAAGGAAGGTCTCCTCATCAAAGTCAGACATGTTGTTACTCCTCTCTGCCTCTGCTGAGCCTGCAGGGGCTTCAACAGGAGAAATGTGGGTTCCCCGCACTGTTAGGTCCTCCTCTTTCATGATGGGGCTCAGAGGCTCACCACCTTCCAGACTGAGCTCCCCGCTGAGGGCAGAATCCAGAAGGGCGTCCCAGTCGAAGTCCCCCTTCAGAGGTCCAATCTCCTTCTGTTCATCCATGGAGAGCAGAGGGGAGCTGGACCGACGGGGGGCTTTGGCAGCACCATTTCTAGAGCCCTGCTTCCTCTTGAGCCCACTCCTTCCCCTGACCACCGGCCAGGACCCCAGCATGGTCCCCTCAGCCAGATGGGGGTCCCAATTCTGATCAGCCCCCGTTGCCTCTTCGAACTCTTGAAGAAGCCTTTGGGACTCTGGGTTGACGCAAAGCCCGATCTGCCCTCTGGGCTGAGGCTGCATGTTCACCCTGAGTCTGTTCCGCAGGGCCGGGTTGATCTGGACGGGCGGCATTCGTCTCTTCTTGTAGGCACCGCTCAGGAGGCGCTCAGCATACTGTGGGTCAATCTTCCAGAAACCTCCCTTCCCGGGCTCGTCCTTCTGCCGCGGCACCTTGATGAAGCACTTGTTGAGCGAGAGGTTGTGTCGGATCGAGTTCTGGAAGGAGGAATGTATATTTTAAATAACAGCTCACACACTGTCTTCCTTCAGCTCAGATCATCAGATTGATGTTGCTCTTATTTGTGTTCAGCACATTTGAAGCTGCAGCCTGGCTTAACAGTTAGCTTAGCTTAGCTTAGCATAATGGTAGTAACATGTTTACAAAAACTGTTTCAGTCTGTGTAGATAATTTCCCCCTTCATAACTGTACAAGGGAGAATGTTTGGATAACTCTGGATTACAGTTTGCATTATTAGAGGCGTGGCCTCTGTGACTGACAGGTGTATGGTGACACGGGCGGCTGTCTGCTAGCTGTCTGCTAGCTGTCTGCTAGCTGTCTGCTAGCTGTCTGCTAGCTGTCTGCTAACTGTCTGCTAGCTGTCTGCTAACTGTCTGCTAGCTGTCTGCTAACTGTCTGCTAGGCTTCTCCGCAGCTAGCTAGAGACCCTGAACTAAATCTCTGGACCATGTTTGTGCTGTAGGAGCCTTTTGGAGCATTTTTAGTTATCTAACCAAAAATATGGATGCTGTGAAGTTACTGCACTAACAGACCGTCCAACAGGTCTGAGCTCCAGTTTTAGTGAGTGAAATTCTAGGACTAATTGGATGTTACTAAAAAGCCAAAAAGAATTCCTAAATGTTCATGCTAAGAATAAATGACAGAAAAATCTCCTTTAAAGTAATACAGGTACACGTGTACTATATCTGAAGTCCTTTTTTGCCTTAAGTCAGGAAATCAGGGAGCCAAGGATGTCCGGTTGGAGCTGATCCCAGTATGCTGCCTTTAGCACACCTGCTAAACCTGTGAGCTAACCTGCCCGCTCATGTTTCCTTTTATGATCCTTTAAAATAAATCTTAATTTAAAATTCTTTTATTTTCAGGCATCCTTCCATTTTTGGCTTGGGTAACAATATTTATATCTTTATTTTAACACACATGAGTTGCTATAAAGTTGCTGGTATGTAGCTTTTTAGGTTCAGATACCTTTAAGTGTCTTTACAGCAACAGACTTTAGCTTTTTGTGGTGCAGGAAGTACAGCAAGCAGAGCATTGTAGTCAGTTATAATGTGCTGTGTATCCTTGCATTCAACCATCCAGCCCCTCTCCACTCAGGTCTAAACACAGCGCTGACCCTGTGACCTTTGTTAAATATTATCTGCCCCATGTACTGCCTTACAATAACAAAATGCTCTGAAATGTCTGAGGCTGAAACTCTGGGAGTGCAGCGAACGGCTTCATCAATCATTGATCCAACAGAATTAAAGTTTTCTGAAAAACTGCTGCTGCCTTCATGAGAAAGAATCTGCTGCGGTTACTCCTACTGAGCTGGTTTCAGGTATTATGCTGCTTAAAAAAGGAAAACAAAAAGTGCAATCCTGTTAAAGTTTGAGTGTTTTAGGCCTCAGTTATTAATTACACACAAAGCCAAGTGGCAGCAGGCCCAGACCTCTGTTCTCAAACAGAATCACATCCAGCTGTGATGTGACCTGAGAGAAACTCATTTTCACACAATGAGTGCAGCAGGTGGCACATCCTGTCTCAGGTGGACTGCCTGTGTGTGTGTGTGTGTGTGGGGGGGGTCCGTTACCTGCCAGGTGGGGTCAGCATGGCGGTAGTAGCAGAAGTTGTCGGTGATCCATTTGTAGATGCAGGACAGCGTGATCTTGCTCTTCTTGCTGGCCTGCATGGCCATGCAGATGAGGGTGGCGTAGGAATACGGTGGCTTGATGTGCGCGTTGGTTTTGTAGTCCACGTCGTCCGGACAGTGTCCGTGCGCCACGATGCCGGGCAGTGGCTGCATCCTGCTGTAGGCCGCCGCCGTGGGCTTCCCCGGGGTCAGCGGCATCCCGATGGAGGCCGGGTCCCCGGCCAGGGGGGAGGCTGGCGCGTCAGAGCCCAGCTGCTGGTGGCCGAACAGGTGGTGCTGGTGGTGCGTGTGATGCGGCACGTTGGTGCCGAGGATGGAGAACTCCTGCAGCCACTGCAGGCTGGTCAGGCTGTCGTCCAGGCTGACGGAGCAGCTGCTGCTGTCGGTGCCGCTGACTCCGTCCCGCTCCTCAGCCTGAGCCGCCGCAGTCACCACCTCCTCCTCCAGACCCACGGAGCCTTCGGCCCACGGGTCGGCACAGCTCAGGGACAGCATGGCTCTCTCCTCTGTGTCAGCTACGTCTCCTCCTCCTCCTCCCTCTGTTACCTCCTGACAGGACTGTAAATACACACCCGACACTTCAGCGAAGGCCAGAACAATGACCCGAGAACAGCTCTGTGTGCGCGCAAAGGGACACGCACTCAATCCACATCCACACATTCATGCCCGACACCCACTCAAAGCAACAGCTCAGCGTTACGTCACTCTGACACCACAACATCTTTCTTCAGGATGTGGACAAACTTTTTCTCACACACACACACACACACACACACACACACACACACACACACACACACACACACACACACACACAAACATGCACACACACACACACACAAACATGCACACACACACAAATATATACACACACACACACACTCAAACATGCACACACACACACACACACTCAAACACGCACACACACACACAAATATACACACACACAAACATGCACACACACACACACAACCATTCACATACACACACACACACACACACACACAAATATATGCACACACACACACACACACACAAACATGCACACACACACAAATATATACACACACACACACTCAAACACGCACACACACACAAATATATATACACACAGACACACAAACATGCACACACACCAACATGCACACACACGCACACACACACACAAACATGCACACACACACACACACACACACAAACATGCACACACACACACACACAAACATGCACACACACACACACACACACACACAAACACGCACACACACACACACACAACCATTCACACACACACACGCACACACACACAAACACGCACACACACAAACATGCACACACACACTCACGCTCGCACTCGCGCTCGCGCACGCACGGGTCTTAGTTGTCGCGTCCTGTTTTAATAAAGTTTGGATTTTTTCCGCTTTCTGGACTTTTATAAGTTTTTACGCGCAGTAAAATCCGCAGATTTGCGCTTCTTGTAATCCGATCGATCAAACTCTTGAGGACTTTTGAACAGTTCTTGTGTGATTTCTACATTTCTGTACTGATTTGCTTGCTGAGAGAAAGACGATAAATGACCTTCGGAATAAAGACTCACCTTTGAGCTGCGCCCGTTGAATCCAGACTGATGGAGGCCGAGTGTGAGTCTGCGCACCTGCTGCTCCACACGGAGACCTGGGGAGGAGTCCTGCTTCTCCTGCTCGGCGGAGGTTTGTGGCGGCTGTCAGCGCGCTGCGGGCTCCAGTTTAATACCTGCTGCAGGAGGTTTGACCGGCAACCATAGAAACGCTACACCCCCTGTAAACAGCTCCGCGCGTCTTCATTGGCCTCCCCGTTTCTATGGCGCTTCATTTTTAATCACGCTCAAGTCAACTGTGGCCGCGGGTTCTCAATCTGAGGCCCGGGGCCGCTCCGGGGGACCTGCTGGGACTTTTACTGCAGGATTATTGCAGTTTTATTAAAAGCAAACTCCGCGTGACTTTTTCTTTCTTTAAAAAGCGAATGAATGCAAAAACATATTAAATCAGGATGGAAGCTCAGGTCCTGCTGCTCCACGATGCACCATCCACCCACACATCCATCATTTCTATCATATCTAATACCGCACTTATTACTCATCTGCATTCAGGACAGATTAAGACTCCATATTATTAAGTCTTCCAAAAAGCTTTCAAAAAGTAAAACCAGATTTTCTGTTGTCCTGCTGCTCTGAACAGTCTGAGCATGTGGAGCTTCATAAGGGATAAACTATTTGACTGACTTTAATTTCTTTGAGATGAAGATTTTACATTTAAAACATGAAAATAAAGTCTTTTAAAACTATACAGAAGACCCGATTATGGAAAATAAAAATGTTTCCTCTGTAAACGTTTCAACTGCCGATGAAACTTTTTACACTGAAACAACAGATTTAAATCAAGAAAAATCTTTTTTCTCGTCATGATCTGGAACTTTCATAAAATATTTCCCCAATAAATCTCTAAATCTGTCAAAATAAAGAAACAACAATAACAAAAAAATTCTAAAAACCAGAAAGTAAATTTTGTGTGTTAATCAATCAAGCAAAACTTTATTTATATACACTTTTTATACAATAAAGCTGTAACTCATAGTGCGCACACACACATTCACACACACACACTACACTCATGTAGTATCACAGCAGGAGTGTCTTTGGAAACACTGAGATACAAAATAATAACTAACAGTGAAACATAAAGGGAACTAAGGTGAAAGAATAAAGACATTATATAATGAAAGCAGAGTTTTAACATTTAAACAAACAATACAATGAAAATATGACAATAAATTAATAGAAGGTGAATTAAAATTTTGAAAAAGAGTAAAAAAATTAAAAAGGATCTAAACAGTCTGAGCAGCCCTCGGGTCATCAGGTGGACTCTTCCATAACACGGAGCTTATTAACTCCATAATAATGCCATGTTACCTCTATGATAACTCTATAATAACTCTATAATACCTCTATAATAACTCTATGTTAACTCTATAATAACTCTATGATAACTCTATAATACCTCTATAATAACTCTATGTTAACTCTATGATAACTCTATAATAACTCTATGATAACTCTATAATAACTCTATGTTAACTCTATAATAACTCTATGATAACTCTATAATAACTCTATAATAACTCTATGATAACTCTATGTTAACTCTATGATAACTCTATAATAACTCTATAATAACTCTATGATAACTCTATGTTAACTCTATAATAACTCTATGATAACTCTATAATAACTCTATAATACCTCTATGATAACTCTATAATAACTCTATGATAACTCTGTTACCTCTATAATAACTCTATAATAACTCTATGATAACTCTATGATAACTCTATAATAACTCTATGATAACTCTATGTTAACTCTATAATAACTCTATGATAACTCTATAATAACTCCCCACAAATCGTCTGAAAACTGTTGAGAGTTCATTTGAGACGCGACCAAAAGGAGAAAATATTAAAAAGTGTTTGTTTGGTTTTGACGAGGGAACATTTGATCGTCTTTAATAACAGAAACAGTTTGTGGAGAAAAAGGACCTGCTGTTCAAAGTGCCCACCTCCCTCCACCTAAAACACTTCTACAGGATACACCTGTGCGTCCTCACTGATAGCTCCTCCTGCAGACTCCTCCCTCCTCTGTCCTCCTCCAGGTCACAGAGGAGGAGAAGCCTCCCCAGGTCTCTGGTGGAGGAACCAAAGGAGGGGTTATAAAATGAGAACAGGGTCAGTCTTCATATTTAGGGTGAGTGATTCGTGTTTCTGTTTTTGTCCTCACCGGCTCGTCTCTTTGGATTTCCTTGTCCTTTTGTTTTTGTTGCGCTCTGAACTTCTTGGTTTGTTTTTCTTTGCTTGCATCGCCTCTGTCTGCATGGTCACATGTTACAAGAATACTGGAGTCTCTCCCTCACATAATGACTCCTCACCCCTGGGTCTGACCTCAGAGGCCTGGACTGAGAATCAGGCATCAGCCACAGGAGACGTTTTACTGCAAAACGAGGTTTTTGTCTGATTCTGAGAGTATTCGAGTACTTTAATACGGTTACTTCTTGTGCCTGACTGGGCTTGCTTGTTTGTCTGCACAATAAATTTAACATACGAGACAAACCAAAAGCTGGACCGAGCGTCTGGACTGATGCAGGCGGAGGCGTGTGTGAAGGAATGTACTTTTGTCCATAAGGCAGAAAAGGAGAGAAAGGCGAAACAAAGAGCTCGGTGCCCCTGAATGTTCTGTTAGTGTGGCTGAGTGGTTTCCTGAGGCCCCTCACAAAACTGTAAAGCTATAAAAAGGCTTCCTCATCTCCTCAAAGCTGGTCTCAACTGATCTGCACAGGCTGCTGACAGCTGCAGGCTGAGTCAGAGAAACACAGCTTCACCTGCTCACAAACCTCTTCAGGTGTGAGGGGAGGAAGTGGAGCTTCAAAATAAAAGCTGAATGGTGGTGGAGATAAATGATGTTTTCATTCAGGACACAGATATTTCGATTGATGCGTGAGTAATGCTAACATCAGGGAGTAAATGGATTAACTTTAAACCTTAATATACTTACATGGATGAGTTTTATTAGAATACAGTTGTTATTTGGCGTGAAAGTCAAAAATGAGCGATGCTCACATTTTACTTTGATTTTATGCCTGTAGTCCTGTCTCTGTCCCAGCTCTCTGCTTTGTTAGCCTTCTTCACCTGTTCTCATACAGAGGTCAGAGGTCAAAGAGGGACCAGTGAAGCAGACTAACGTTAAAGAACAGAGGAGCAGGGAGAGGCGATCTGGACTCAGAGCGACTACAGAAATCTGTCATTAAACTTCACAGACTGGCTGATGAGCCCTTGGACACTTGGATTACTGCCATAAACACATAAACACGTTTTCATCTGAAGAAAAAAAGCAGAAAAACACAATAAAGACTAAATCCTGACTGTAGGGACGCTGAAATGGAAACAAGAAGGTGAAAAACTGAGAAAACAGTTGCAGAGACTCGAAACATCGTCCACAGTGACAAATGCTGTGAAACAAAGAGGAGACAGAAAACACACAAAGATGTAAAACAGCAAAGAAAAGACCAGATAAACACAACATGAGGCAAAATGTGCACAAATACATGCAAAAACACAAACAGAGACACCAAGCGCTATTTTGATTTTTATTTTCATGTGTTCCAAAAGAAAATGACAGACAGCAGAATTATTGACACATACTCAGGATATTAACTGAAATTTGTTCCAGATTCAAATATTTTTATTACAACTCTGCTCCAAAGTTTGTGATCTTTGAATGCATTTTTAATCACTTTGAGGTTTGAACTGCTGGTTTAGTAAAAATAAAATCGTCACCTTGGACGGGAAGCAGGAAGAAAATCTAAAAGATAAAATGTCAAATAAAACTGAGCCCTTTGAATACAAATGAAAATCTATTTAAAGGTTTATTAATAATAAAAACTCCATCGTCATTTCACTCAGTTTAATTTCTGAAATCTGGTATATATGTTTGTCTGTTCGTTTTTGTGTCGTTTTGTTTAAATGCGCTCGGGTGTAATGTCTATGATTGGACAGATGAGGGCGCCATATACACGTGAGACGTGAAAGAGGAAAAAACTGACCTGATTGAGATGCTTTTATATTTGTGCCGTCATTAAAAAGTTATTCCTGCTACATTAATGTCGCAACCATATTTTTTCTCCACTGATTTCTTCCAAAGCTGAGCAGGATTCAGTGATTCCCGCTCGGAAACAGAGGAAACTCCATGAACACATCTTCACCTCCACTTTTACACACTATTAATCTATTCATCTTATTTATTTAGTTATATTTTTTTTAGCATTTGTTTGTTTGTTTTTCTATTACTGTGTTATTGCCTTTATTTATTCCCTTATACTGCGATTTCTCTATAGAGAAGGTCTCACTATACTTTTATTTGTGTTGTTATTACTATTGTTGTATTTCTTATGTATTTTCCTTTGTGCTTGTTATGCTTTTGTGCAGTAGTGACGGTTTGTTTCTCTCTCGCAGTGTTTTTTTTTTTTTTTGCACTTCCTGTTCTCTGTTGTCATCACAGGAACACGTTGGTGGATCTGTCAGACGTCTGTGCAACAACTTCTGTGATAATTAAAGAAACCGATTCATGTATTACTTTTATAAAGTAACCGACTTTCCTTCAAAGCTTCTCGTTTAAAGTTTAAAATGTGGAACTGCAGATTTTTGGGGTTATTCTCTCTGGCACAGCTGGCTGCCGGCGGAGCTCACGGGCACGTCACTGCAACCCCCCCTGGCTTCTGCTCCGCGGCTGCTGAGTGACCCCTCATCTGGGACTCTCCTCAGCTCTTTCTGGGATAGTGGCTCGGCTGCCCCTCTGTTGGTCTTCCTTGGTCTCTTGTGTTCTGAGGGCCTCTGGATGTCTGGAGTCTTGATCTCCTCCATACCTGCTTCATGCCCTGGAGGACGGGGCAGTGGCCCCCCCACACCCTCTAGCAGATCATTACATGATCATTTTTTGAATACAAGCGTGTCCATGCTCACAGGTGTACACACAGGTGCTCACACACACAAACTACACCCTTTTTGGCTCCTACCTCAAAGCACACTGTGTGCTGTCGATCTTACGTGCTGCACAATAATGTTTAATATTTAGTATTTACTGTTATATTCACATAGATCATCGTAATGTTGTTTATTGTATTGCTCTTGTTTTCTTCTGCTTGTTTTCTTTTTTCTTTCTCAACAGGTGATCCAGGTGATTGATAGATGTGTTTTTTTTTGTCTGCTTATTCTGTTGGTTTTTGGGTTTTTTTTGCCCTTCTCCCCCGTCCCTCTTCTCCGCTGTTTTTCCCCCTCTTCCTTTCTCCATTTTCTTTTCCTCATTCAAGTCTGTCCCACATCTAGCAAGTGAAAATAAAAAATAAATAAAATAAACAATAAAAGGTGAATCAAACAGACCATTACGGCAAGGCTGGGATGGTCCATTTGGTAAAGTAAATCCGTTGGGCATCTTTCTTCGCCTTTAGACAATAAATCTGATGGCAAAAGAGTAAAACGGGACAGGCAAAAAAAAAAAACGATTTTTGGGGTTATTTCTGTAGTTTTTGACTAAAAAGTGGTGAGATGACCCCCAGCTGAACTTTTCTAACATTCAGCAGCAGCTCAGACGGGGACCATGAAGCACGAGCTGCTCCAGGAAGCAAGAAAAAGAAAAAAAGCAATGACACAGAAAGCTTGATGTTCCCGTTTCATCGGAGACGACGGCTGCATCGGGGGCGCTGCACGTCTCCAGCAGGCAGATAAAAGTGCATCTCGTCCTCCAAATGTGCTTTTGTTTTACTGCTCAGGTTCATTTTTAACATCCGCTCAGAGACAAACCCTCACCTACGAGCAAACATCCCCCACCGAGAATATTGATGAGCACAAGTTAAAGGTCGGGTCAGTTAGTGGCTGTGAGTCACTGAGAATTCAATAAATATGTTAACAGATGAGAAATAAAGCACCAGAGATAAATGCAGGTGAAAAAATCTCCGCTCACTGATAAAACATCACTTTTCACAACATTCGATTTAATTTCACTGCCCTGACGCCACTTCTGATCAGATCTGAGGAATATTTGCGTTTGAAGGAATTATTCAGAGATAAAAACCGACACACTTTGTTTTGAACATGGCGCCGCCTCAGCCAGCGAATCAGGTCACAAACAGCATGTTCACACAGTTCAAAGGGCTCCACAGATAAAAGGCAGGCTGAGCACAACAAACACGAAACAAGCATCAGAAATAAAAATATTTCAGAATAAGAGAATAAAAATAAAGAAAGGGACGATTTTAGTCTTTGCACTAAAATCATTTTTCATGGACGCCCTGGCTCGATCTGCGCCAGGGGTCAGTTTGGGGACCGGCCTTGTGTCCTGTGTATATGCCCCCCTGTCTGTGTGTAATTGACACACTGAGGAGTCACATGATCATCAGAGCTGAGTGCTCTTTGTCAAGTTTAAGACGGGACAGAAATAAAAGATGAGGAATTCAGGCAGCAGCTGCAAACATCACACCAACTAACACGACCTGTCGTCTATCAGACCAGCGAAGCCTCCAGTGGGGGCCATCACAGTGGCTACATCATTTATATACAGTCTTTGGACTAAATTATACATCTCCTCCCTCTCTGACATCACAGAGAGCCAAGATTAGAAAACACTGTGACCGACTGAGCGTTCAGAGCAGTCTGAATCCTGAGGATTACAGCACACACACTGACCTCATTAACTGAAACTTTGGCCATGTTTAATCTGCACATCCAGCTCCTGAACTGAGATACCTGACAGGTAATAAAGCAAAAGGAGAGCAGGTCCATCTGCTGTGATGTTCTCATGAGGAACCACCAGACCTGCTAAAGCCTGTCAGGAGCTTTGTGTCCCTGTAGTCTTCCTCTTTCCTCCAATAATACATAATAGATGCCCTCCTGTGTCACATGCTCCTTCACCTGCAGCAGGACTGAATTATTCACCTGATGGCAGAAAGAGAGCCGGACAGCCTGCAGCCGAGAGCTGCTCTGCCCCGATAAGAAGATTATCAGTGTTCATCAGGAGAACCGTCACTGTGGGTCCTCTGGAGCTCAGCTCTGAGGTGACAGGCTGATAGTGTTTCGTGTCAAAGCCACGACGCTCATCGAAGCACAAACACTTGTTCCTTTTATCTGTAGCCCATCATCCAAAAGGCTTTTTAGAGTGTTTGCAGAAAAATGCAGCATGTTACCATGTTTGAAGTCTCTGTGTTAGAGTTTTAGCTGCAGCCATCTTGGTTTTTGAAGCCAGAAGTGACCATGTTTAGGTTAGATGTTGGAGTGCTAAGTTAGCGGTTAGTAAGATGCATCCACATATATCTGTGTAGGTTCTCAGTTATCCAGGTCACGGAAATCTAAGGAGCTTGGAAAGACTTTTTAAAAATTTGTGAAGACATTTTACCTGCTCAGTCATCCAGGTAAGTGAATCACTGTTGGTTCTGTTCATCTGGACGTAGCCAGACGGAAGAAGTCACTTGGATGAGTGACAAAACGTTTCTCCCACTGAAAACTCCTGAAAACGTCCAGATGAACAGAATCAAACTTCGGGGATTTACGTACCTGGACGATTGATCGTGCATCTTTTGGGGTCTCAAGCAAAATGTATCTTCAGTGCTAAAACCAAATGGTGAAGGCGTTTAAAGTCTATGGGAGTTATCCCTTAAGAGGGTCGTTGACCCACTATTAGCATGAGCAAAGGTGTGAAAAAAGGGCGTGGGTCATTATCAACAGAGGTTTCGGGTGAATCCATTGTGAGACTTTCCCTCACACCATCATCATTGAGATCAACTGATGCAAAACGTGAGTGGAGGTTGAGGCACCTGGGAAGGGTCTCAAAACTGTTTTGTAGGCGGCAGACAGTTGGCGTTGTGAGCCACCCGTCTGTTCAAAGGTGGAGATGCCACCGTTTGGTTTTAGAAATGAAGAAGCTTCTCGGATGGGAAATCAAATGTCCTCACGAAAGCTACAGAAGTCCGGTCAGCTTTTTGACAGTGGATGTTGGAGACTAGAGTCTGCCACCCCTGGGGCCACACCATTTAAAGGTTTCTAGAAACGTCTCTGCAAGCTCGTGTGGTGAAAAGGGGTCAGGATATAGATAAAGATGTCCTTCTTTACGTTCTCACTGTCACGTTAGTGTTTAAATAAATTATGCTTCATCATTTATAAAGCAGCATGATTTATTTTTGATGTGCTCCTGAGATGTTAATTTTGGTTTATTGTCCAATAACAACAACAATTAAGATGTTTGTGAAGGCAAAATCAATTTCATTATTAGCTCCTTATTTCAGAAAAACATCAATGCAAGTCACGTTTATAGGATATGATATATTATATGGAGCATACACATTTAAGACATGTGTATGTGGTCAGAAAAAGAAAAAGTAGTGAAAAACTAGACATACATGAATAACAGACATGTACATTTTATATGAATATGAGTATTATTACTCATGCCCCCGCGACCCGGCCCCGGGTAAAGCGGATAAAGATGGATGGATGAGTATTATTATTGTTAATAGGCAAATTCAAGTTTGTTGGATTCCAACATGGGTTTAATATTCTTTATATGAAAATATTTATTAATAAAAGCAATTAAAATTATTTAAATTCTGGACTTTATGTACTAATAACAGAAAAATCTCTTACATCAAAACGTTTGTAAATTAACACATACAGTACAAATCTTTAAAATACCCTGTAATTCTCATGAATATTCTGCATTACTGTGGAAACAAATTATTGAATAAATCGGTTGTGTTGTTTCACATTACTACAGTATATATTACAGTTGTGATAAATGCAAAAGCAAACGCAAAGTAAACCTTCGTGTATTATGTAACACACTCCTTATAGAAGCCTATTTGATTTAAAATGTATTTTTGATATATCAGGTCAGGAAAAATATAGGCTGTCAGTTAAATAAATTATAAAATAAAATTTTAAAAATGTATTTAATTTATGTCTTTCTCGGGTTGACTCTATGAACGGGATATGTTTCAAAAAATAAAACAAAACAAAATATTTACAGTGTTTACACGTGTGAAGCTCGTGAGGAAGCAGCCAATCGGCTCTATGAGTTTACGGCAACTGGCCGATCGAACATTACGTCAGCGTAACGAACACAAATGAAAGCGCTTGTGTAACCATACTCGACAAACACTGAGGGCGGCGTGGACAGTTTTCACTCACCCTTCTTTAAGACTCCACCCACCGATACAGTCCTAACACTTAAAACCAGCGCACCGAAGAAATTTAAACTGCTTTCATCGATAGCCAATCAGCGCCTCTGTAGTACTCTCTCGCCGTGAGCCGTCCAATCAGTGACGCGTTGCTCTTTGTTGTTGGCGATGACATGAAAACATTGTTGTTGCTGCTGCGGAGACTCACGGCCAGACGAGCAGGAAGGACGGAAGGTTCGCGGGGCTTCCTTCAGGTCCGGGTTTAGTTATTATCATTTTTTTATTTTTTAGAAAAGAAGGTGGCAGTTTTTGTCTGTAAAGGAGCCGCGGGAGCAGCCATGTCGGTGAATATGGAAGAACTGAGGCACCAAGTCATGATAAACCAGTTTGTTTTGACGGCTGGCTGCGCCGCGGATCAGGCGAAGCAGCTCCTCCAGGCGGCCCACTGGCAGTTCGAGGTGAGTGGGAGGTTTATTTACACGTTGAGTCCTTTTATTAACCCCCACGCGTGGTTTTGGTGTACAAAGAGGTGCCCGTGAACTCGCTGTGGTGATTGTTTTGAGGATTTCCCGTGCTGCCTCGCTGCCATGCGCTCCCGGGGCTAGCGTTAGCCGCCTAGCCGCGCTGAGGACGTGGTGTTCGGCTCGATGCTTTTTGTTTACATTCTCCGTCGCCTCGCCGTTAAGCTAGCTGCTGTTAGCCGGGCAGAGCGGCAGTGCGCTCGGGTTGGACCAGGGCTGTGTAAGGCTGGAGGAGAGCGGTGTTTATTTTGGCGTGGAGATGCTGATAAGATAAGATGCGCTGTTTTTCATCCGCTCGCATTACTCACAGATCATAAACTACAGGTCAGGCTTGTTTACCGTCAGAGCTCGCAGGGTGATCTGATCAGCCCCTCCCTGCCCAGCTCAAAAACAATCGTTTCATCACGTTTCCTGTGTGAGTTTCTGGAAGCACAGCGAGCGGCTCTCTGCGTGTTCGTGTCCGCTTCAGGGAGCGGATAAAGAGGTCAGACCGTGCGTGCTCCCCGCTAAGCGCCCTGACATTGATCCCGGTGCTTCTCGGTTATATATAGACCGATTAAGGTGCATTATCCTTCCAGCTGTTCCTATACACGGACCTCCGTGTGCCATTAACACCTATTAGAAGTTGAAGCTGGCTGGTGGAGGTCAGTTTGAGCTGCTTCTTCGCAGTTTTCCCAACTATGACTCAAAGCCGAGAAGTCCTCCTCTAACAGGGCGAGGCAGGCCAGCAGATAACAGAGGACGAGCCTTTAGCTGCTCGTTGTGTTTAGTGGGAGTCATAAAATGACTCTTTTTCTCTTTTTCCCCTCTCATGAAGAAAGTGGGTCCCATGATATTAATCTGACACGCATGCCGGGACGTGACTGTTTACTGGGCCTGTGATGGTCGGGCTAATATTTCAATAAAGCATACAGTGTAAATACACAGTGTAAGTCATTACAGAGGGCTCTGTGCTCACTGGGAAATGAAAAGTAGCCACTATTGATCAGATTTTGTTGAACAACAAACTTGGAAATTTCTATGAGATGACGGTCAGGCTCCCTCTGCTCCTCACTGGTTTCCTCTTTCATTGCTAAACAGGCCTGAGCTTGTTTCTTCATGTGCTGCAGCACAGAGCGCTGTGTTTCACCACACGCATACTCGTGTTTGCAGTGACGTGGTTTGAAATCCTCCTCAGCCTCTCTTTAACCACCGATCACAGATTGTGGATCGGATTAAGACTTGGGGATTTTCCTTTTCATGGATCCAAAATGTTAATTTAATGATCTCAGAGACTGGATCGCTGGAAGAAGTCTGACATTTTTATTTTGGCCCATCTTTAAAAAGCAGAAATGCACAGACTGCTGAGCCTGATAAGGCAGGGTTGGCAGCCCATCAGCCATTCCTGCTGCCTCGCCTCACAGCAATTTGTGAACGTTATTCTTATTCAGTGAAATAAATAAAGGATAAAAAAAAAGATTTAGGTGTAGCCAGGTCTTGTTTACAAGTTCTGCCCCATCTGTCTGCGTTTGCGTGGATAATTTCTCCTTGACCACCTTCCAGAACATCTGACATGTCATCAAACGCACCCATCCGCAGCGTTGACCTGCTGAGCAGCTAACGGTCACCTGAGCTTCCACACCTCTGTCTGTTGCAGCCAGGTGCTGCACCGGGAGGGGAGGAGGTGGTGATGTTTGGAGTACTGTCGGGAGTTGGGGTTACGACTCTGATTGGCTGACTTGTTTATTTGGAAAAACACGCTGTGCGCTGCTACTTTGTGTGTGTGACTGGAAACTGTGATTAAGGAGTGTTGTTGTGTCTCCGGGGTGAGTCACTAACCTTCACGTTACCTGGACAACATAATACAGCTGAATAACTGGAAGACAACGCTGAGGGAGAAGCACGGGTTAGAGGCGCAACCTTGGTGTGAAGGACGTGGGCATTCTTCGCGTCTTGCAGTCAGACCTCAGTCCCACGCTAACATGTCCCCACAGCACGGCTGTTATTTTGTTTTGGTGTTTGCTGAATGAAGAGAATCGAGCTGCAGTTCCTCTAACGTCCACTGGAGGCTCCAGCAGTTAGTCAGTCCCCATAGACTCCCATGTTAGAACATTCCAGCAGAAATCAACAGGTTTACATCCTGACACACAAACTCGTTCAGTCTCCGTGGATAATTTCCTCTTTTAGAACAATCGTCCAGGTGTTTACGTTCACGCTGGATGTCCTGCTGACTCACAGTTCAAAAATAATCTGTATTTATCTCGCCTGTGTCACTTGCCTCTCACTGACATCATACAGACCCAAGAGTAGAAGTTTCAAAGTTTACATTCATGAGGAAAGATTGAACGATGTTAAGGAACCGCGTGACCACAGCCTGTCTGTCAGCTGGCTGTGAAGAGACGCATGGACCTTAAATAATCCTGAGATTTAACCTGTGGACGAGTAACTGCAGCAACGAAGTTGGTGGAAGAAGTTTGTTTGAGGCTTTTAAAAACATTTACAGTTGGTTAAAAACAGCCCGAACGCTGAGTGACGTTGGCAGGTCCAGATGAGTGTTTTGTGTTGATTATCATGTTGATGATGATGATGATGTTTGTACAGTGGTGACTCGTTCTGAGCGAACACAGTCACACGTGAGGAGCCTGAAGCAGGAAATGTGTTCATGCTGTTTTTGTAAAATTACTACAACGACAGTGAAAATAGCTGCTGATTAACTTCCTGTCGAACCGCCCGGTTTGCCCCTTTGCTGAAAGAGGAAGTTTCTTTTTGTGTTGGAGCTTCTGTTTTTTTTTTTTGTCCTCGATCATGAGGCGCTAGAGTGAAAGTAAAAGCCGTCACGCCGCCGCGAACCGTTTCCCCTCTGCGAGGACTTTTAAAGACAGTCGCAGGTTACAGAGTTTCCTGCAACAAACCAGAAAATTAAACGAGACAAAGAGCGGCTCTTTGCACAATAGCGGCCGAGCGCTTTCGCTCTTTGAGATGGGTGTCACGTTGTACGGCAGACATTCCTGCGCCACCGCTGTTGTTAAAACAACCACGGCTGGGGGGAGGGGGAGGGAAGGGCATTCATTCAAGTGTTGGGAACAAAAAGAAGAAACCGAGGCTACGCCGAGCTGCAAAACAA